>NW_019720616.1:73582-80079 GCF_002891405.2 Cryptotermes secundus
CGATTTCCTTGCACGTTAGGTCTAACAAAAACCTTATTCCCACCAAGTGTTTCCACTTTGACATCACTGGAAGAACTATGATTACATTTGATGCACGAAGTTCTGCAGAGGGGCTCGGACCATTAAAACTTATATTTTACATAAAAATGCGAATTAAATTTTTCTTCTATTTCGTTCACCAAGTTAGAAGGGTCTCGGATTAAAGTTATAATAATTTATCGTAAGATACGAATCTCCTAATGAGGAGCGTCATGACTTGTACTCTTCTCCAAGTATAATTAGAATGATAACGTGAAGGAGGATGAGATGGGCAAGGCATGTAGCACGAATGGGGAGAAGAGGAATGCATATAGGATATTGGTGGGAAAGCCAGAAGGAAAGAGACCACTAAGAAAACCAACATGTAGATGGGTGGACAATATTAAAATGGATCTTACAGAGATAGGATGGGATAGTATTGATTGGATTGATCTGGCTCAAGATAGGGACCAGTGGAGAGCTCTTGTGAATACGGTAATGAACTTTCGGGTTCCATAAAATGCTGGGAAACCCTTCAGTAGCTGCAGATTTGGCGGCTTCTCAAGAAGGGTTCAGTTCCATGAGTGAGTTTGACGATACATATTTTCTGTGATGCGTTGAATTGTCAGGTGGAGTAAACTTATAAAATCTGTGTGATGTGTGATCCATGCTGTTGAACATTACATAATTTCACGCAAATATTAACGAGAACGATCATCTCTTCGTCGAACCAGTCAATGGTGCGGATATCCAATTAAATTATTTTAATAAAATCTGCAACCATCTACGGTATTCATGTCCTGCTGGGTGTGCTGTAACGTGCAGATAATTAAACTTGCGTGCACCGCGTGCTTTAACACTAGGAAAATTCTACACTTTGCCCCCGGAGAGTGTTTATGCGTTGCAGTCAACACACGCTGCACTTTCATCAAAGTAAGAACTGTATTGTGAAATGTTATTAAGACGAACTCTACGTAAGGGGAAGAGAAGTATAGGACAGCCAGTGTATCCAGTTAGATTTCGGGCGCCATCACTTTCAGGGTTTTCTAGAAAATATGTACTAACTTCATGTAACTGAGTCTTTTTCTAGAAGCCGCAAATTGTGCAGCTACTCAAGAGCTTCCCAGCATTTTATGGTGCCCAAAGGTTCATTACCATGTTCACAAGAGCCCTCCACTGGTACATATCCTGAGCCAGATCGATCCAATTCCATACCATCTAACCCTATCTAAGATCCATTTTAATATTATCCATCCACCGACGTCTTGGTCTTTCTAGTGACGTCTTTCGCTCTGGCTTTCCCACCAAATTCCTATATTCATTCATGTTCTTTCCCATTCATGCTACATGTCCTGCCCATCTCATCCTCCTTGAAATATGTACAAGATAAATATTTTCAGAATTAACTATAGAACATCATTAGTGGGAAGAATAAGTTCATGGCAGTTGAGAAAGCAATAAAGCAAACAACATACACTGTACAGAGCTTCACTGTCGACTGAATGGCATTTCTGCTATGTATTTCGGAGGTCCCGGGGTCATACCTCTGCCCGGAGACCGCATGTCTTGATTAATGCTTATCGTGGTTTTCCATTGTTCCTCCGAGGCAATACCGATATAGTGCATGAAGCCTTAGATTACGACCAGTAATTTTTCCAGAATCTGTCCAATTCTTTCATTAATCAGCTACATGCTGTACATTCTGAGCTACTGAGAATGTGGTTAAGTAAGTAAGAGATGAACAAATGTACGCATACAAAAGTAAGTCATGAAAATCATTACAACGTCAATGCTAGTATTTGGTCATTTGGGTCACGTTACAGTCTCACTCTCTTAAACGGGCTGTATGTATGAGAGAATTCTCTGGTCGTGGAACAAACTCGCTCACAAAATTTTCAGAGATTTACACGTTTTCGGCCTCACTGGTTTTGTTGTGCCGCTTATGTATGTGTATACTCGTAGATGTGCATTTCGCCAAATGCTGGACTGTTAAGCTCATAGAACTATACCGACCGAGCGACCGCCGGTTGTCGGCGAAGTTAGTGTCAACTTTTGCGGATAGAGGGTGTCACGTGGTCAACGCAACGGATCCCACACGGCCGTTAATCTCGGTTTTCTAGACCGGAGCCGCTATTTCCTTGAAATAGCTCCTCAATTATCCTTACGAGGCTGAGTGGACCCCGTTCCAGACCCACTACTTCTCAGAAAATCTTGTAGCGCCTGGAATCGAACCTGGACCTCTGGATCTGTAGCCAGGAACTCTGACCACTAGACAACAGAGGCGGGCTTCATATTCAGTATTCAAGACAAAATCTATTTTAGATCGTTGTCAGGTGAATACGAACATTCTAGATTCAAAAATAGGTGCCCTTTAGGTGTGCCAAAAAATTAAAATGGCGATTACTTCAGAAAGAGCTCTAAGGATCTATTAAGACAGTGCCAAAAATGAAACTGTACAGGCGATATCCTCAGTGAAATGAAGGTACGCGCTTTAAAGGCTCAAAGGCGAAACCACATTTACCTGTCAGACCGATTTGCCTACTGGGCATTAATCGATTTTGTTTCCAAGGTAACGTAGCTGAGGTCAGTCGTATATGAAAAAGTATGATCAATGTCTTTGCGCCGATTTTTCATCTGTACTGCAGTTTTCTACCAATATTATTTTTTGGAATCTCTTTGTAAATCTCATTTTTAGCATTTTCGTTCGTGTTTCTTCGGCGGGCTGTAAGAATAATGCCTTAGACCGCTCGGCTACCGTGACCGGCAGTGTATAAGAATAATATATAAGAATTCAGTTTGTACCTCACAGGAAACAGATCCGAACCCACGATCCCGGTTTCCAAGCGAGCGAAGACAGTACATGCCTTAGACCGCTCGGCTACCGTGACCGGCAGTGTATAAGAATAATATATAAGAATTCAGTTCGTACCTCACAGGAAACAGATCCGAACCCACGATCCCGGTTTCCAAGCGAGCGAAGACAGTGCATGCCTCAGACCGCTGGGCTACTGTGACCGGCTTGTTTACGAAACGGTATATGGATGTAGTGTGACCGAACATCAAATATTACGAGGCGAACCGGACGTTTAGTCCTATTTGAGTCCAAGTTTCAGCGGAAGGCATCCACTCTTCTCTCACCTCCCGCTTCTCAGTGCTGTGTTTATTTTTTGCTTCCCGCAATTAAGTGTTCCTTGACTGACCATTCCAGGTACTTCTCCCCCTCCCCCTGCCACTTCGTCGGTGCCAATGACCTGTGAACTTCTGGCTTCATTCTTTTCTTCTTGAAATATTCAAGTTACTAAAACGAGTCTCATAATTACATATATCTTTGGCCGGACGTAAGTAAGTAACTAATCAGCGCCGTGTTCAGATCCTTATCGAGAAACTTATTGTTGCTCAGCCGGCAAAAACGTTAGGAACCTTTTAATAAAACCGGTACATTCTTTACCATATTCATGATGCGCCATTTGAGGAACCTATCTTGAGCCACTAGAGTGAAGCCCACACCCGAACGCCCTGTTGAAATGGGGGACCACTTCGCAAACACCCTATAATTTATTCAAGAACGTAATGTGTTGGTATATGGCGCAATACATAGCTTTAATGCCTAATAATCTCTGTATATCCACAAAACGATTCTGTGAAGGACCAAATAAAAGGAGAATTGGGATAGGACCTCAGTTTAAGGATGCGCTACGAGTTTTTTTTTATTGCTAGTGGGGTGGGACTAAGTCCCTTGTACTGCGGCCACTTCTGGTCTATTGTACCAGCCCCAGATGATAGGTGAGGGTGATTGTGGAGCAATTGGTGGAATGAAGATTGGCAGGGGAAACCGAAGTACTCGGAGGAAAAATGCCCCAGCACCACTTTGTCCACCACAAATCCCACTTGATCAGACCCGGGATCGAACCCGGGCCCCCGCGGTGGGAAGCCAGCGACTAACCGCTTGAGCTATGTGCGCGGCCCACAGCTACACACACTTTATAGTGTCCACAGTTCACAGTGGTCCGCCGTCTGAGGCATGAGCACTGGGATCGTGGGTTCAAATCCCACTGAAGTTGTGTATATTCTATGTTTCTGTTACGTAGCGACATTGCGATGGGCTGATCTCTCCTCGAAGGAGACCCACTGACTATTTTAGATTTAGTAACTGAAGTGAAACGAAGCGTTTCACCTACGCCCCTTGCTCCAAGTGAGAGAAACAGGAATAGAAGAAGAAGAAGAAGAAGAAGAAGAAGAAGTGTCCACAGTCATGTCTTAACTGCCATTGCTTGGTAGCTTCTTCCAACTGCGGACGTTCCCTTTCCTCAGGGTTCCAGAATTGTCCCCGGAATGAGCTGTCATCTTCTAACAGCAACAGCTCACAACGACTGAGCTCCAGTTCTCTGACTGACTGCAGCTGCAAACTCATATCGGTTATAACATCTCGGCACGGACCGCGTAGAAAACTTTGCTGTGTTCACTCGTCATGAAACATATTTGTCTGCAGAGCCGATACTTAGAAATGACTGTTGTATAGTCTCTTATTTCGCGGTCGTTACCACGCAACGGTTCTGCACGTCACAGTGTCAAAGCAGGCGATACGTAATGTAACCACTGTCCTTTAATGGGTTAACTAACTTCGTAACAAAAACATTTCAAACAAAACTTCCTTCACCTGGCCTGCAAACGATTTTGAACTGAAATAATATTGTTTCTGAACATCTATCGATTCAGCAGAGACAATATCTGAACGTATGTTATTTCCCAGGCAGTAACCACGACTGCTGCATCGCGGTAAGAAAGTGCTACCTATTTCTGCAGAGCACGTAGTGGAGGGAATAGCCATCTCCGAGACTGCCCCTTCGTACGAACTGCTTCTGCAATATGCGCTATTCTTGTTGACGTCACATGTAAAACGTCAATGGTCTGCACGTGTTGCAGTAGGAATTACAAATAGGGATGAATATTCATGAGAGTCTTTCTTCTTGCGATCTAAGAATCAGAATTGAAATTCTGAGTAAACCAAGGCATCTATTTTATTACTTTCTCCATGCTGGTAGCGTTTCTTATTGCCAGTGGGGTGGGACTGAATCCCTTGTACTGCGGCCACTTCGGGCCTAATGTACCAGCCGCAGATGATAGGTGAGGGTGATTGTGGAGCAATTGGTGGAATGAAGATTGGCAGGGGAAACCGAAGTACTCGGATAAAACCTGCCCCAGCGCCACTTTGTCCACCACAAATCCCACTTGACCAGACCCGTGCCGCCGCGGTGGGAAGCCAGCGACTAACCGCTTGAGCTATGGCGCGGCCTTCAATGCTGGTAGCGTTACTATTTATGTTATAATTTAGTATGCGCAACAAGAGGATTTTGGGAGAACTAACTGCCTACTTTCCATAGCATAGCATAGTGAATTGCTGACGGCCTCTCCAGTAGCAGTCCTTGTCTTGGGAACGACTTTCCTTTCACTGGAAACAAACTCCGTGGTTTTAGTCCGCAAGCGAACTATACCGACCGAGCCACCGCCGCTTGTCGGCGAAGTTAGTGCGAACTTTAGCGGATAGTGTGTGTCACGTGGTCAGTTTAAGGAAGGAAACTGTATTACGGGAGAAAAACAGGACATCTTTTACTGTTCGTGTGATAGAAAATATTTCTGCCCATCAAAAACATTATGTTTTAAGACCTTATCTGTGACAACTGAAACTGAACAACTTGGCACGAATGGTAACGTCTTCGGCTTACATTTGGGAGGTACCCTGTTCGAAACTCGGTGGGGACATCTACTACTCTTGACTGGGGATATTCGTAGTCCTCAGTCCCTCAGGCAAAATGCCGGGATAGTAGGACACGACGTCTTGCTCCTGCTTCCTTTGCATTTAAATCACTAATCCTCCGACCACTGACGCTACCGGCTGCGTTAAATAAACCACAGACGAATGAAGAGACAGAACAAGAAGGGCATAAGGGTGTTTCACTGCATTTAATTACTTACGATTTCTTTTATAAGTGTTGAAATTGCAGAATACACGCACGCCCTTTTAACTGCAATTACTTAGCTGGGGTGAATATTACAACCTGTAAATAGTAAGGTGAGTGTGGAGTGGGGATCCTTTGAGAGAAATGATGAGGTTACTGAGTTAGGGATCGTGTGTACCGACAGGAGCGCTGACTGTGGTCCCCACTGCTCAGTCAATTACACTATCATACGTCACACATTTCATTCCAGTAATGAAGTTAAATTAAGGGCAATTACCACAACACTCAACTCTGTCACGTGAATTTGCCGCGTCTAACGTACGCTATTTCTACTCCAGCTGTTCTCTAGATGGAAGGCGTACTGATTTCAGTGTTAGGTTCGCTTGAACTAGATTTCATCACTCCCCATATAGGCTTCACTTATTAACTTCATGGAGCTTCTTGAGAAGCCGCCAGTTGTGCATCTACTCAAGAACTTCCCAACATTTTATGGAACCCGAAGGTTCATTACCGTGTTCACAA
>NW_019720616.1:80222-80380 GCF_002891405.2 Cryptotermes secundus
TATTCTAATTTTTGTGTTTTTGGACAACAGACGAGAAGACAAAAAAGGTTCTGGACTGAACGGTAGCAAGCATTACCCGAGTTCAATCGCCTCTTAATTTCCGCCTGAATCAGGTTTTGATTTGTTATCGTCGTTCCCAAATATCTGAATTGTGTCAC
>NW_019720616.1:80406-81124 GCF_002891405.2 Cryptotermes secundus
TATCTTCATGTCATGATTTTGCCCTGCATTTTGGTGACGAGACAGCAACATGTACTTAGTTTTCTCTGTGTTTACTTCTAGACCAACCTCTTTACTTGCGCCAATTAAAGTTTGTGTGTTTTTCTTTATGGTATCTACATTATCACCCAGTATATTCATATCATCAGCACAGACTAGCAGCAGGTGTGTCCTGTTTAGTTTCAGTCCCACCTGGTTTCCCTGGATCTTCCTAATGGCATATTCTAAAGCAAAGTTGAAAAGCTGTGGCGATAAAGCATCTCCTTGTTTTAGCAAAATAAGTCTGTTACGAACTGTCACAAAGGGCATCGGACCTGAACAGATTCTTTGGATAAACGACCTAAGCTAAGGAAAATGGGCTGAAGTGAGGGCATAATGCAATAAAACGAATGGCGTTAGCAAAAGAGAATCCGTCTATCAGCAATAAGATGTAGAAGTGTAACTCGTCTAATAAAGACAGAAAGGACTTCAAGCAGGGAAACNCGCATTTTCTCTCCATTGTCTGACGAATAGGCCTGCCCTACATTCGGTAATGTACAACCTTTATCGTGGTAAGCATACCGTAAAATTTGTAAATGCTAGTCACGCATACTGCATAAATAAATACATGAATACTAAATATCAGTATTCTTTTATGCCTGAAGATGACCCAAGAAAAAGTCGAAACATGTAGCGTTACCACCAAAAGCTAATGAAAACA
>NW_019720617.1:0-67202 GCF_002891405.2 Cryptotermes secundus
CGGTCCACTCGGTAAACAGCCGCTCTCGTCCCGAGTGCTATATCGCCCCGAATCGTATCGCGTCTGTGTGTGGGAGCCTTTACAGTGTACACGGGCCTCCGAAGCATGAACCTGGTGTCTAACAGCCGGTGTATAACAGCTTATAGGGTGTGTGCTGAGAATTAAAATGTATGTGTATGGATTCGTCTTCACTCCATTCGTGTTACATGCCTTGTCCATCTCATCCACATTGTCTTGATTATACCTGACGAAGCTCCTCATTATGCGAGAGTTGGTGTGTACCCTACCAATTTTACTCCACGTAGAGGAAAATATTGCGTCTGTAAGACCTTATGTTCATCTTTAACACAAGCCTGCACGACTAAAATACAACGGAGTGCCTAACTTACAATGCGGCCATTTTGTTTTAAGTAAGTGCCTGTAACTTCCTGGAAGAAGGAAGTTTTTGCGAACAAAGTATTTCACCGGCTGAACAAAAATCCACGGTTCGTTTCATGAAACTCGGTTTCAGACAGAAATGCCCGCGACGATGAAAACAAACCGTGGGAAACATTCGTTGCTTGTTTCAGTGAGAAATGTATGAGATAGAAGACAGATATCGTCTGCAGACTCTAAGTGTTCTAACTGTCCAGAAAGGCCGCAAGTTATTCTTACCTTTCTCCTTCTGTTACACTACTCATTACTTCATCTATCACCATAAGAAATGGCATGAATTTTTTTTCTTTTTGATCCCATGTGGATTTTAATAAGACCCGGTTAGGTTGAGTGTCTTAATATATATATTGAATTTAATATACGTACTGTGCGATTACAAATTTTCATTTAAAAAACCGATATAAAGCACCGCCATTTTAGTTATTTGTTCTCAATTAATTGTACACTTACACGGGTTGGTTCATTTTAACACAGTTTATTAAAAATAACAGCATTAATTTACAGAAATCTAATTTATACTTTGAACGTTATGTCACTAAAAAACAAGCCATTCCATGCGGATAATTTAAATGTGACATTAGGTTCTATAATACAACTCATACTAGAGGTACCTGCATATTTTCACACGTCGAGTATCACACAGGTAAAATTTTGTCAGAAAACATTGATGGAAAATTTAGGGAAAGCGGAAGGAAGTTCATTTTCCAGGATTCGTGTTCGCTCTGAAATAGAATTCTTAACAAATACAAGAAAGGTAACACTTTTTACATACACATAATTTTCTACATATTTTACAACTGTATTACAACATGATAAATTCGTACATTTTAAATTAATATTGCAATACCTGCTGTTAATTTAAAGTGTTCTCGATAAGGGTACACTTACCTTCTTTTGTCTGCACGTCTGATAATCGCTCTATAACACAGTTAACTATACATCTGGGAACAATCGTGAATATTCGGCTGTTATCGCGCCTTTTCGGTCCATTTAATTTAACAGTTTGCGACACAAACATTAAATAAGTGCTTGTATGTGAGAAGGGTGGTGCTTGTGTTGGACGGTGAAGGGGAGTTGATGGAACGGGTTGAATGAAGCGACCGGTGCATGAGGGGTGAAAAATGACAGAAGGGTAAGGTTTCCGATATTATAATTAGCGCTTCTCTTTTTTATTTGTAACTTATTCGTAACAGTGCAAGCTGTAACGATCTCCATATTGCTTCTATGTCTGAGTGTTCAGTACTCTGTCGAATTTCATATCGGGATACGAAGCCACTCTCGCCACATTCAGTCCACTTATACAGAATGTTCTCTAGACATCGCAACCTTGAAGCGAACTTGTGCCTTATGGTTCTGCCCTACTTGATTGAGGACCGTCAGGCACTATGTCTGTTCGAGATTTGAAAGAAAATAAGACGAAAATAAGAGAAGAATCTCACCGTAAATTTTTTTTTCACGTCGGCCGAAACAGTCAAGAATTATTTCCAGTCCTGTCCCTTGATTTTCAAATTTAAATTCAGCGATAAATTCACAATGACACTGCTTTTGCTTGAAAAATAATTTATCTGCAATACTAGGAGCATGAAATTCAGCATCGTAATTAGTTATTCGGCCGGTCACGGTAGCCGAGTGGTCTAAGGCATGTACTGTCTTCGCTAGCTTGGAAACCGGGATCGTGGTTTCGAATCCCACTCAGGGCATGGATGTTTAGTTTGTGTGTGTGCGTTTTTCTGTGTTTGTGTATAGGTAGAGGCCTTGCAACGGGCTGATCAGCCGCCCAAGGAGTCCTACCGAATGTTTAAGATCTTGAAACACCGAAGTGAACGGAGAAGTTCATGGAGGTAAGCCTAGGCCCACTGGGGCTGTAGTGCCAAGGAAAAAAAAATTAGTTATTTGTGCCGCAGGAAGAGGAAATGGACGTGAAAAGTTGCTGTGCTACAAGGCTGCATCTCGTCTCTGTTCACGGTGGACGAATGCCCTGCCAGTCCACTTAATTTATTTCATGAAAGTCTCTGGTGTTAACCTTCATTTCATCCGACAAAAGGATAATTAGCTTAGTGGCTGAATATATTCTCTTATTTGTAAAACAGTTCATTTCCTTCCAAATTCATGCCTACTCACCTCGAATATATATATATTCCTTGTCACTACAGCCCCAGTGGACCTAGGCCTACCTCCATGAATTTCTCCGTTCACTTCGGATTTTCTAGATCTTACACATTCGGTAGGACGCCTTGGGCGTGTGATCAGCTCGTCACAAGGACTCTACCTGTACACAAACACAGAGAAACGCACACACACAAACTAAAAATCCATGCCCTGAGTGGGATTCGAACCCATGATCCCGGTTTCCAAGCGAGCGAAGACAGTACATGCCTTAGACCGCTCGGCCACCGTGACCGGCGAATATATATTTATCAACCCCATTTTACCCTATGTAACAGCGTTGTTAAGAAATCCAAGAATATGTTATATATTTCCTCCTCTACCTCATATTTGCTATCTCTGTTTTTTATTTCGATTTGTTGCAAAAATCGTCTGTCGTTAGATCTTGGCAAGTCCACTTATCGGTGACATGATTCTTAGTTTGAGTTTTGATCTGCGAGTGTTCCTTCTCGTGTTATAACCGCCATATGGCACGACGGTTTCATACTTCGTAGGAATATACGCGAGCTATGCATATTTGTGGCGTGGTGTTCTGGTTCGTGAGTAAATTTTTCATTTTAAATTGCTCAGTTCAGAACCGGAGGTGTCACAGGGAATATGACAAGGAGCTGTGGGAAGGGCTCGCTCTCTCTGAGGGATCTGTTCTAGATTTATTTACCTGTCATTAAAGTACTTATCGGATTATGAAAATTTTCAGATACGTAAATATTTTTAAAATGTTATGTCACAGTGAGAGATGCCCTAAACTGCTTACAGATTATTACATATTTTCACATGGATGAAATGTATAAGCTGAGATACCAAATACACATATCATGTAGGAAATAGCTCACATGCTAGATGTTAACACAAACTGGAAGGTAACATTAAAATAGATCTTAAAGAAATAGGATACGAGGCCGTGGACAAGATTTATCTGAGTCAGGATATGGACCAATTACACGAATGGCAATGAACCTTCGGTTTTCATAAATAAAAGGGAATTTCTTAATAAGCTGTGCGACTATTAGATTCTCAAGTACTGTGCTCCATGATCAGTAGTGTGATAATTAACATTTTTAAATCTATAGGCTTATAGATATGTACAACAAAATATTTTTAGATTTGAGGTTTTCACAGCGGTGACTATGAAGAATGCTGTCTTCTTGGATGTGGCGCCATGTAGATCTTGTGTGAACCGACGTTTCGGAGGAACGTATCACCTCTGAAACGTCGGTTCACACAAGATCTACGCGGAGCCACATCCCAGAAGACGGCAATCTTCAACAAAATATTTATTCTCAGCATGACGGAGACAACGTTATTGTATTTTTACATCATAAGAGCAAATAAAACTAATACAAATTTTATCTTCATTATGTCAATACTTGTTATTTTGACGCAAATATAGCCTTTGTTCAGTTCTGATATATTTCTGGTTATACAATCAATATTTTTTAATATCAAGCTATAATTATATTAAGAAAGCAGTCTTCTGGGATTTGGCACCGTGTATATGTGGTGTTAACCGACGTTTCGGAGGAACGTATCGCCTTCATCTTCAGGGTAGAAGAAAATGTATAGGAGGCGATACGTTCCTCCGAAACGTCGGTTAACACCACATATACACGGTGCCAAATCCCAGAAGACTGCTTTCTTCATAGTCACCGCCGTGAAAGCCTCAAATCTTATACAATTATACTGTGCAATATAATAAGCGATGTAATAAGGTTGCTGCGAATTTTATATATTTGTAGTATTTATCTTGCATTTGCGCCTTGCTTGTAAATAATTATTTTCGAACCTTTCAGAGTAAGTATTTTATTTATAACGGTAGCTGGAAACTTGTTGTTCTTCCCCGTGGATCATTTATAGATAAAACTGGATCACACGCCACCTAGGCAGTACATTACAAAATGTAAGTTTGCTGTGGGGTTAGAACAGGAACAGCCAATCGCATGCACAGATGTGCCACGGTTCTCTCCGAAGGGTGTTTGGGTGCCCAGGAGAAGCTTCAAGTTTTTACAATAATTTCTTAATTGAAGATTACGGTCTTCAGTAATGTAACGCAGTGTAGTTTGGATGGTAGATACCCATAAATTACACTGCAGCAGAAACAAAGAACAGTGTCCATAGCATTAACATCCGTGAGACCTGTAGATCTCACAATTTCCTATTTCTATTCTGATCGCGATGTGTGTGCTGATTTACGTCCTGTGAAACGAAAGTCTGGCCAGTGTTGAGGAGTGCCAACATTTTCGATTACACGTTAATCGAGGGGTTTGGAAGTACATAGTGATAAGAAAAGCTTATCCCTAGGCTTAATTTACTAAGCGCTATGCCACAGAGGTCGTTCTTAAACTCGGCATTAGAGGGAGGTGATTGGTCAGTTTACGTACCGGCCGCTTTAGCCCCGTGGAAAGAGACCCCTTGTACCCACTGAATAGGAAGTTCTGTGGGTTCTGGAGTACACGTGGGCACTGTGCTATACAGAAAAATTTCGTACCCCTACCGGGAATCGAACGTAAGCCGTCCCAGCCGTAGTCCGTCGCTATACCAAATATGTTATCCGATCCCAGAGGTAAGGAAAACAAATCTATTAACTGATTTAGTTAAAGTTCTGGGGTCCGTAGCAAATGTAAGGTTTCCATATTTACCGTTTACATTTGTTGCGCAATTGCAATTGCGTAAGAAAGGACCTAGTAGACACCATTCTAGCTTACACAATATCCTTAGGACATTAATTAGATGTAGGATTATCCTTCTAGGTTTAATTATGAGTAAAGCGAACCTTGTGTATTTTCATGCTGCACTACCGTCCACTCCGGGACAGACACACCCGGACTTCCTTGCAAATGTATTTGAGAATCCCAATTTTACTTTAATGCTTAATGGTTGCAAAAGTTTCTTCGATGACACATTTTTGTCGGATTTCTAGTACTCGATTATTTAGTGTACTTTGAATACTGTAGTAAACGTACTTTGATTATTACGAAAGCTGACTTGACGAATTTGCATCTCAGGCCATTAAATTATATCCCCAGACAATATGAAGGCTAACGAATTAAATTTGCGTTTGCAACGCCATTATGAATTTTGCTTCATTAACACATTTTCCTACAATGAATTATTTTGATATGACTGTAGTAGGCCTATCCCTCCAGTAGGGCGGATATTAACTTCCAGCCTCCCGCGCTTAATCAGAACGTTGTCCCACGCTAAATATCGAAAGAAATCTCTTAGGTTAAACAATAAAACTGCCCTCAGATCGATTGTCGCTGACCTCAAGACTGTACTGTGATGACAGTCAACGTATACTTATGAGTGTAATATGTGTTTGAAGTTGAAGGGAAGAAATATTAATACAAGACCTGAAGCTGCCATGGCGACTGAGAGCAATAAAATCCTCCCTATCCATCATCCGCGCCAATTCGGAGCAAAAGTCCAGCCTTTCCGAGACCGTCTCTATATTCATAATTACGCATTCATGTCAAGAAAACCCATACGATCCTACGCGCTCTGTTTCCCGGGTTTTCTTGCACAAATGCGAAAGATTATCATCTGCACATTATTCTGTGTCGTGTCGTTAATGCAAGAGTATGTTTATAACTGGCTCTGTTGACTGTAATTTCCCAGAACATACAAATTCTGTTGGTTTAAAGGCGTCCCTAATAACTTCTTTGTCTGTTGCTGATGACGTCTTTGCAGTGGTCTCTGTCATTTAGCTACAGCGTTATGCCCTGCTACCATCATCGCCGAAGTTGTTATTCTCCGTCTTCCTCCAGCCTCCACTCCGGCGTCGTTCCTGTGCCCATCATCCGCTTCTTCCACCATGTCTCCCTCCTTGTCCTGGTGCGCCGTCATATGTCTTGTAAGGTGGTGTCTCTCCCTGAAGCTCTCACTGCATACCGGACACTTCAGTTTCTCCTGGTCCCTTCTTCTCCTCATAATGTCACTGTTAATATGGTCGCCCTTGTGGTGCGACCTCATGTGGTAAACCAGATCCGAAGTCATGCGGAAGCTAATGTTACACTTCGCACATACGTTTTGCGCTGGTAGTGACAAAGCGGCGAAGGATGGGGGTAAAAGCGACGCTGACACTACAGCTGCTGCTGCTGCCGCTGCAGGGTTTGCCGCCGCCGTCAGGATGCTTGGTGGGGGGGCACGTGTGACCAGAAGTTCGGCGGCCGTCGTGGAAAAATTTGCAGCGAATGGATAGGCGGCCGCTGCCAGCGTGGAGTATGCCGCAACGGACTCTGGATGGTGATAGAGCAGGCTGGCAGGTCGTAACTTGGACCCAGTGTTGGGAAACCCAGGCAGCAGTTCCTTTTCATTAGCGCTGTACAGATGGTGATGCTGGTTGCTGGCTGTTATGGATGCCTTCATCAGATAACTGTCGATGTCGTTTCGGAAGTTCCCGTTGTTAGATCCCAGAGGAGTTCCACCGCTGCAGAGGCCGTTGCTAGCTTTGATACTCTTCAGGCTGTTACTTTCTTGCTGAAGCAGAAATGCTGCTGATGAATATGACGTCAGCGTCTTTCCTCCTGAAGGCGATGAACCTGTCAGAGACTTGGGTGAGAGGTGGTGATTGGGTGATAGTAACGGTATGGAACTTTGGAACTGTTTTGAGCTTGAATGCATAAAATGTGGTGGGATTGGGGACAATGTTGAACCAGCTCCCATGCTGGGAGGGCTCATACTCTCTTGATAAGTTGTGTGATCTGGGGAAAGACCCCCGGATGTGGAGGACATGGACGATGGAGACGTCGGTAATGGTACATTTAAAAGGTTACTAGCGTCAAATTTTGTCGATGAAGTTGTGACTTTAGTAAAGGCGCTTCTGATCATTACGCCTGTTGACGTGTTGCTTGCAGAATTTTGGTTCCTATCGTTGTCCGTTTGGCCTTTGCCACATGTTTCTAAAACATCGTCATGATGGAAACTAGATCTTGAAGTGGTCATGTTGATAAGATTAAAATCTTGACTTTTACTCCCGCTAATTTGACTTTTACTGACTCTGTCCATAAGATCTTCATGATTATAAACCGTTTTTGGAACTAAGAGGCCTGAATGTTCAAACAATCCAACCTTACTTTGGTGTGTACTTATCATAATTCTCTGACCATGCTGCCTTGGAGTAACCTCAGTTCCAACAGCAGTTTGACTGCTGTTTCTCACTGCAGAGTCGGTCATATCTCCTAACAGCGCATGCTCCGCATATGCCCTTGGTACAATGGATTCCGTAACGCCACCTAACAGTGGATTGTGGCTGTTGAGTACCATGTTGTGCGGTGATACAGATGAGCGTGGCGATGTGTTGTGTGTCGGTACCGGTGAGGTACGGTTCATCAGACAGCCTGTAGACACCAATCTGAGTTGCTTCTCCTGTTGTAACTGCTTCCTCGCCAAGTTCTCATCAGGAGCCATAAGGAATGCGACGTCAAAGCTGCGCTTGATGCTTCGAGGGGTGATTGTAGTGGTCGTGGTGGGCAGGTTAGGGGAGTATGAGGGTGTGTTTGGTGGTACGGGGGAGCGGTTGCTGTCGGGTGACACAGAACTCCGTGCACTGTTACTGGTAGGGCTGCTGCTGCTGTTTATCAGGGCCGTACTGGTCTCGACACGTACGCGCTGCTGGATGTTAATATCCATAGTCATTCTGATGGGACGTCACAGTGCTGCAAACAGAATGCACATTCTTTACTTGACAAATTAAAATTATCAGTAGGTTGGCGCCCACCATACTCCATCCTCAGCTTTAGTAGACCTTAAAATTAAGGACGTTGTTCAATGTGGAATATTTCATGGCTAGTGTATTTGATTTCATGTTTAATTCTTATCGGCAAAACCACTACAATTTTGATATATTGGGTTTTTGGACTTTATCCATCGTCCCGGTTTTTAAGNTACAATTTTGCTTCTTATACTGCATGGACGTGAAACTTTGTGTCTCACGTTAATTTTACTGAAAAATATATATTAGATGCTTTGAATATTTGCAGAAAATTTGGTCATATGAAAACGGAACATGTAATTGGAGAGAACTGTATTGGGAGCTTCATAATTTGTTTTTTCTTTATCAAATATCTTTAGGGTCGTAATATCGGAGAGGATAAGATGGGTGGGGTATTTTTTAGAAGTGGCAAATTGCAAACACAATGCGAGTCGGACAGCCTGAGGATAAGGTACCGCATGGAAGGCCTAGGTGTAGTTGGAGGGACGTGAGGGTCGCAAGAGGAACAGGTTATGACAATGTGGGTCGGATTTAGCTAGCTCAAGATTGAAACCAGTTCCGAGTTTTTGTTAAGAGAATATTCAAATGGTGTGTCCCATAATAAAATATATCATTTGTTGACAAGATGAGCGACTATTAGCTTCCGAAGCAAGATTCTGCTGGATGAAGTTTATTGTGAACAGAATTATGGCGTCATCTTTAGCTGTAGAATGAGAAGTCAAGCGGCTGATGAAGAGATGTGCTGAAATCGTGAAATGGTAACTTATATCGGCTGATGTAGAGATGTGTAAAAGAAAAAATCTTAAACTTTTGTTCGATTTTGGGTTCTTATGGCGGCAAAAATGAGGAGCACTAACTTATGGGATATAAGACAGTCTAGCCTGGTAGAAGTTCACTAAAGTTTCGGAGGAAAGTACCTCCGTTTTCTTCAGTGTCTTAGTAAGCGAAGCAGCTTGCTTCGTGAAGTTGCTTGTTTGAATTATTCTTCGTATTTGAAGGTAACAGCAGTACGTTCCTCCAAAACGTCGGTGTATTTGTACAGGACTAGACGGCATCACATTTCTGAAAAGAGTATTTTTCAAAATATAAAGGTGTTTTTGAGCAGTCACGGGATTTTACAAGTTCTTTTATTTTGGTCAAATTGACGTGAAATTATTTGTTTCGGATACATTCATCTAAAGAATTTGCGATTGTTTCCTTCTGGATGCCTCAGGTATAGAGGGGATAGGGAGGAGCTCGACGGGTTGTAGGGATCTGTTAGATCTGTTATATTTCAGGCCCTAATCAAGCGACTGTTGAAATTTATAAGAAACCCTCACTTATGGTTCACAGTAGCTTCGGTGCAGTCGTCTCCAGAAAGTTCCTTGAATAGGGACATTACAAAGATCAACAATATTCTTAAACCTAACTAATTGCATGGATCTGAGGCCTTCTTGCGAAACTACCAGTTGCGCAGCTATTCACGAACTTCCCAGTATTTAATGAAACTCGAAGGTTCATTACCGTGTTCAAAAGAGCCCTCCACTAGTCCCTACACTGAGCCAGATCAATCCCGTCCATAGCACCCCATCCTATTTATCTAAGATCCATTTTAATATTATCCACCCACCTACGTCTTGGTCATCCTAGAGGCCTCTTTCCTTCTGGCTTTCCCACCCTTCTCCCATATGCATTCCATGTTAGGTGGTGCCCTTGTCACCACGGCATGGCGCCTCCTCAGGTTGCGGATGGAGGAGACGGCCATCAGTTTTGGAGGGAAGCTGTTAATATATTGAATAGACAGTCGCGTAGTGCTGACAAGGGGTGGTCTTCCAGTTTAGAGGTTGGGCCTGAGGCTAAAATCTTCTCACCGTGAAAAAATAAAATTGTTTGAAATATCACTAAGGGTCTAGGACCTGGATGCAATATTATTAAACCAACGCGGTCTAATTCTTGAGAGTCCTAACATACATCACATTAAAGGTCAGTGTTGTTAGTATTATGACGCGCGGCTTTAGGCCGGAGTATCGGAGTCGGAACCATTGCCAGCCAACGGCTGAACTAACGTATTACCAGTCATTAGAATAATAGGCGTGAATTGCTACGCAACGGTTCTAATTACTATGGTTCACTGTTTCACTGTTGGAAGCTCCTAACCACAGCAACGTATCATAGGTTGTACAGTAACGACTTCTAAAACAGAACTCTTGAAGAAGGTGATTCCTATCCCAGCCGCCTAGCAAGGATAAAAAGGAGACCAGCTGAGAAGCCGTCAGTTGAGAAGTGAAGTCGGAAGGAGACCCAGAATAAGGGAGAGCACCGAAGAACAGAGGAGCAATATGCAGACAACAGCGAGGTACTCGTATTCATGACCGAGAAAGAGTTGACTGTGTGAACTGTTATAACCGCGTATGATTGTAATAGTGATGTCAAATAAACCTAATCGTCAAATCTAGATTCCACGATTATTGGTCACGCGTACCCCCCTACAGGTGACGGTATGGCATAGTTTTCTGGAGGGATTAAAGTAGAATAAGTATAATTTTAATTGGTGTAACCTTGAGATAGGAAAGCGACGTCTGATGTGTTCTACTACATGCAGTACCAAGCCAAGTTACTAAGTAATTAAAGTTGTCCCTGTAGGATCTGAGATTCTCACAGCGGAGGTTATGAAGAGTTCTGGGATATAGTGCTATGTAGGATCTGAGGTTCTGACAGCGGTGGTTATGAAGGGTTCTGTTTCCTGGGATATAGCGCTGTGTAGGATCTGAGGTTCTCACAGCCGTGGTTATGAAGAGTTCTATCCTCTGGGATATAATGTAGTGTAGACCGTTTGAAGTCAACCGACGTCGTTGCTTGGTACTTGCTTCACTTTGGTGTCTTGCTTGGTTTATTCTTCGACGCTGAAGATAGAGGCGAAATGTCCTTCCGAAACGTTGGTTGACTTTCAACGGACTACAGAACATTATATTCCAGAAGATAAACCCCGTCAACGTTACAGCTGTACTTAATTATATCACTTAGCACTATGCCATGAAGTCGTATGGGGAAGGGCAGATATGGCTCCACCATTTTTACCCGTGGCCATAGATGGAGGTGAGTGGTCATCTTCACGTCTCTGCCGTATTGCTTCCAGGGGAACAGCCCCCTGTACTCATTGCATAGGAGGTGGGACCCAGAGACTGTCGGGAGTCTATGGATAAGAGAAGATATATTTCCACTGTGGGGAATCGAACCCCGATCGCCCTAGTTGTTCTACCGACTAACCTACTCTGGCCCCTGTTAGTAAATAACAACCTCAGTGAATTTTGGTTTCTTTGAATAATTAGTGATATGCCATTCTTACCGAAACGTCTCTTCGTCTGCACATTTGTGACGTGTTGGACCAAGGGGCACGTGGAATGAAAGCTCACAGATTTGGTCACAAAACTACACAAACTTTTGAGCGTTTTAAAATTATTTTATTGCCGTATTTTTATGTATCTAACTACATGGAGCAGATGGCTTCCTGAGACACTAATAGTCGCTCAGCTGGTCAAGAAATGATCCACCTTGAATGGAACGCAGCGGGTTCATAGCCGTGTTTCCAACAGCCCATCGATAGACTTACCCTGAGCCAGATGAATTTGGTCCACACCCCCACATCCTATTATTTTAAGATCCATTCTATTATTATCATCTTATTCCTGTGTTATTTTTAGGAGCCCAAAATGTTCCCTTCCCTTCATAGAAGATTCTTTAGTATATGGTTAAGTAGATCACTGCATAGTAGTCGAAACAAATTGTTGTAATAAAGGATTATGTTTGACGACTTGTATAATGGTAACGCAACGTCTCAATCAATACATAATTACAGCAGGTAAAGGTAAATTTGTTCCCGTGCTTAATTAATTAAGTACCACATCATGAAGACATGTGGGAAGTGGAGGTATAACTCCACCAGTCTTGACCTCGGCACTATGTGTAGGTTACTATGTGTAGGTCAGCTTCCCTACGTGGTAGGCGCCTTACACGCTCAGTACCCATCGGATAAGAGGCTGGTGGCCCCAAAGTCGGTCTGGACGCTGTTTTACAGAAAAATCTCTTACACATGCTGGGAATCGAACCCCGTACTTGCAGCCCGTAGCTGCACATAGGTAGGTACTCCATACCGTCCCATTTTCCAACAAGTATCCAACATTTTTCTCATATCCCTTACCTGCAGGCTACATGTCCTACCCATCTCATAATCCTAGATTTGATCACCCTAATTATATTCGGTGAATGTTAAAACTTATGAAGCTCCACAATATGCAATTTACTCCAGCTACTGAACTTAAGAAGTGTTTAGGGTCATCTTCAGAAGAGTCCATGTGGAACACGCGTGGACTTATGACAGAATATCGTGCGATAAAATGTAAACTGCGTTGGTTCTTGTCGCTCTAGAGTAAACCATTGTATGATCTCAAATATTACCCACTGAAATAAAGTTGAAGCTGCTCCTGTGTTCAATTAGGAACCATCACATGAAAATTTACAATGGAGTGGAGGGAAAGCTCCTATCATTTTTTTTATCTAGCCATTATATGATGGCTAGTTGTTAGTTTCACCCTCCGGTCGCTTTGAACGGTTCCCATTAGCCATTGGTTGGGAGGGTGGTCTACCTTCCGTCTTGACACTATAAAGAGCAGAAGGATCCCTGCTGCTACCTAGACCTTCATCCCATTACCTAATCACTATATTGACTGAGCTAGCTTGGCTCCTGTTAAATCTAGGAAGAGTGCTATGGTACTGCATATGTCTGGTAACTTCTTATTTACGTTCAAGAGAAATCAGATGGATTTTATAAGATTTGAGGCCTTCACGGCGGTGACTATGAAGAAAGCAGGTTTCTGGGATTTGGCACCGTGTATATGTGGTGTTAACCGACGTTTCGGAGGAACGTATCGCCTCCATCTTCAGGGTAGAAGGAAAAATATAAGAAATCCGCAAGCGAAGAGACCGTGAGAACCGGTTTACCGGTTCCCACGGTCTCTTCGCTTCCTTCTACCCTGAAGATGGAGGCGATACGTTCCTCCGAAACGTCGGTTAACACCACATATACACGGTGCCATAACCCAGAAGACTACTTTCAAGATGGATTTTCTTAAGTATTTTTCTAAATCCAGAAATAAATACTGCCTGA
The DNA here is from genome assembly GCF_002891405.2 of Cryptotermes secundus. Lineage (NCBI taxonomy): Eukaryota > Metazoa > Arthropoda > Insecta > Blattodea > Kalotermitidae > Cryptotermes > Cryptotermes secundus. The sequence continues at coordinate 13,455 of NW_019720617.1, forward strand.
ATATCTTAACATCTCTCTGGCTTTATTACATTTGATTGTCTGGGGCCTATCTGCTATTAACATTTGGTGCGTTCCGTTTGGCTCCATATTCTACAGATCTAAAGATGTCAAAGTAGTTATATTAAATTTTTATTAGATGGAACCTGAGGGTAGACAACTGATCTGTCCGCTCTCTTAACAATATAACCTGATGAGCTATATCAAAAACGATTCAGCTGTAGTTACAATGCAAGACGGAGTTCAGATTGCATCAGTGGGCTCAAAGTGTAACATAACTTGAGGGCAGTTATGCCCTCGATATCAACTCTAAGATCTTTGTACCCGATGTGCTGAGCAGATACTTGGACTAAAAGAAGAGAAGTGAGGCTAGAGTGTCGCAGTAAAATCAAGGAAAATTAGATTCTTAAAGGAAGAACATAGACTGAAGGTATCCGAGAGTGGAGCGCTGAGGAGAATATTTGGACCGAAGAGAGATGAAATTGGAGGTGATTTTTTATTGCTAGTGGCGTGGGACTAAGTTCCTTGTACTGCCGCCACTTCTGGCCTATTGTACCAGCCTCAGATGACAGCTGAGGGTGATTGTGGAGCAATTGGTGGAATGAAGATTGGCAGGGGAAACCGAAGTACTCGGAGAAAACCTTCCCGAACGCCACTTTGTCTACCACAAATCCCACTTGACCAGACCCGGGCTCGAACCCTGGCCGCCGCGGTGGGAAGCCAGCGACTAACCGCTTGAGCTATGGCGCGGCCTTAAATGGGAGGTGTTGGAGAACACTGCATAATAATGACGAGCTTCATAACTTGTACTCTTCATCAAATATAATTAGAATGGTCAGGTCAAGGAAGATGAGATTGCTAAGGACTGCATCACGCATGGGGTTGAGAGGAATGCATATAGAATTTTGGTGGGAATGCCAGAAGGAAAAAGACCACTAGGAAGACCTAGGAGTACGTTGGAGGGTTAATATTAAAATAGATCTTAGAGAGATGGTATGGGGTTGTATGGACTGGATTGATATGACTCATGTTAGAGACCCGTGGAGGGCTATCCCATAACAGGCCATGGAGACCCATAGCGTTGAGAGACGTCGATTCTCCCACATTTTCTCAAGATAATCAGTTCACAGATGACGGTAAGATTGTCAGCCTTACTCACCGGCCGCCCTTTACCCCCAGGAAGAATCCTGGTACTCATTCCTGTTACAGGGTGAGTTGACTTCAGGACCATAGTGCGGCTGGAAAAAATAGGTCAACTGAAAAGATGCACCCCATTGGGACTCGAACCCGCGACCTTCCAGCTTGTAGCATCGTGCCTCAACCAACTACGTTACTGCCTACCCCATCGTCAGTTAAACTCATTCCCAAAGATCATGAGGTTAATCAATTCAAGATGAATGAGATGTGAGGAACATGTAACATTATTGGGGGAAACCTTGTAAATCTGGTAATGATCGCTTACCAGGTTAAGAAATTTCCCACCTAATTTTTTTAAGCAACCATATTCACTGCTGTGCTTTAAAGAGACTGAAAATTGGCCCTAATCCTGGAGAGGCTGAATCCATTTCTTTATGATAATGTTTAAAAATCTCCTCGCATATACGCCCCGTTCCAGAATTAATATTGTCTCATCAGGTATCCCGACTAAGATGTGCTTCTAAGCTCTCGCATGCATGCTACATAGCCCTGCAAACTTAACCTTGAATTAATCTCGCCATATTTTGAAGTTTATAAATGCGACACTTCTCTTACATTTAAGAAGATGTTTGTGTTTTGTACGGTATGGGTTGCCTGCCCCTTCAAACCCCGTTCCTACAGTTACATATTCTACACATTCACATCTACATCAGCAGGCTGTCTTTATCCACAACCTGAGGACACGCCGTGTCATGTGACTAGGGCACGCATTGGTTTTAATATTTTCAATAAGAAACACTAACACAGAACGATTTTATACCCTGTCTTTGCAACGCAAGGGATACAATCGTCCTTATTAAGGCTAAGAGGTTTCCTAATCTGAGGATGGTAAACTTATAGTGAAATGCATTGTGTTGTGAAACAAAGAACATAAAATTTCCGTGACTGTGTGTTCCGGTGTGGCTATGTTTTTGATTTACACCTATTTGTGTCAAAATATTTATGTAATTCTTTTAAAATTTCCAATTCAACATTGAAATTTGGAATCAAATTGATGCGACGTATAGATAACTCAAAATATTAGATTCAATCTGTGATCAGAAGTAAATTTAAAAATGTTTCTCTGCTTTCGCACCACGTCGCGAGGACATATGAGGAAACTGAGAAATACGTCCACATATTCTTAACCAAAGCACTATGCGGAGGCAAATAGTACTTTGCTGCCCGCCGGTGTATACACTGTGAAGACTTTTTTGGTAGAAAGCTTGGTGGAGACTGTAGCCTATCTAGCTATGCTGACTTCACGATAAATCCCTTCCTTAAACAATAATCTAATCCCGCTGCGGCATGTAAAGACCCATTGCTGGGTAGCGACCACGAAACAGACAACGAAACAACAACCACTGCTAGTCAACAGATTCTTAATAAACAACAATTGAAGTAGAATATTGAGGAGCTGTGATTTCTGAGTGGTCCGTGCCGAGATGTTATAACCAGAACAGAGTTCTGTTCAAAAAGTCTGTGGTCGCGAATCTCAAAGGGCTTGGCACCAAGACCAACTGACTGGCGATAGACCACCAGTCGTAAAGTAACTTTGATTTTGACTTTGAATAAATCAGTTGTGAGACGGTGGCTATCCTGCAGTGGCGTGAGCTGAAGGATCTCCACTGTTAAAGCCGTTACCAGGAAACGACACGTGGAGAGTGTAACATACTGAGAACATTAGCGTTTGTAAGAGTGAAATGTAAAATGTAGTTACGAGTTGCACGTGTGTGGTCAATAAATCAAATCTCCAATCCACTCCCTCACGTGACAAAATGATTAATAAGCTAATTAGCTCGGATATTCCGATTTCTACTCTAAACAGCATACTGTGTATGGTTATTGCCAGTAAACTGCTCAGAGTGCAATTTCATGTTTGGCGGCAACGTTAAAGTTACATAAGAAGTCGTTTCAAATTTAGAGGTAAAGGAAGTCGACACGTAACTCACTTCCTCTTAATTTCAGTGGATTTTTTCCAAGCCGGCGATCCGGAAGACATTATTGGTCTCCTCCTTATCTCAACTATCCCACTGTTGTAAAAATCGTTTTCACGTACCCGGAAAATTTTAGTAATAAATTAACCGTGGCCTGTCAGAAGTTGAGACTTTCTACCTTATCTTCTAGAGTTTCATAATGTCTGTTATCTCTGTTCTTGTTACAATGAAACCTGCTTATAACCGACACTAAAGTACTTGAATATTTCTCACGTTCAAAGTAGATGCTTGACAGTTCATGTGTTTGTGTTGTTTGAATCGTAATGACAATTAGCGCTACGTATCTACACTACAAGTTTACAGAGCAGTGTCATTTTCAACTTCCATCTTATTTCATCCATTTCTTCTTGTTCCTTCTTTTCTTCTAGATTTCTTATACATTTCACAGTATTAATGCTTTTCTTCCTATTACTTTATTTACTTGCCTGTACCTATGCTTTTCTTTATTTTTCGTACACTTTTCAGTATGTAGTGATTCTGTAAGTACCTTTTTAGATATACAAGCCGAATCATTTCTGCTTCCTGGCAGGAAGTTTCATTTCGTGATGTCTAAGTGCTAAAATTATATTAATAAAAACGTTACGCTTATTCAGAAATTGTTTTCGGTTAAATTTTTTATTTCTCTTTTCCTTTATCCTTCATCAACTTTCGTTTGTCAGAAGTAAGTTTACATTTCTTTCTGCTCTATATTCTTTAGAGAACTGCATCTTTCTGGTACCGACAGGATATAATTTAATCCAGATTCCATTTCATACAGGTCTCGTTACAACCCAGGTTCAATTTCAGAAAGGTCCCAGCTGAATACATATTCAGTTTCCAGTTGGTCTCAGCTCAACCCATTTTCCATTTCAGGAAGGTCTCAGTCCAACCCATTTTCCGTTACAGAGAGTCTTCAAGTCAGTCCAGGTTCCGTTTCAGGAATGTCTCAATCCAACCACAGATTCCGTTTACGGGAGGACCCAATTCAGTCCATGTTTTGTTTCAGAAAAATCTAAGCTGAATCCAAATTCCGTTTCAGACAGTCTCAGCTCAACCCAAGTTCCACTTAAGGAAGATCTCAGTCCAACCCAGATTCCATTATAGACAGGCTTCAAGTCAGCCCAAGTTCCGTTTCAGGAAGGTCTCAGCTCACCCAAATTCCTTTTCAGACAGGTTTCGGCTCAGTCCAGGTTCCAGGAATATCTCGGTCCAACCCCCGACTCCACTTCAGGCAGGCCTCAACTCAGTCCACGTTATGTTTCAGGAAAACCACAGCTCAGTCCGGGTTCTTTTCCAGGAAAGTCTCAGCTAGATCCAAATTCCGTTTCAGACAGGTTTCAGCCCAAACCAGGTTCCGTTTTAGACGTACCTAATTGTACTTTATTGTCAGTGTTTATCAGATACACAAAATAATATTCCTTACTCCTCAGTCAGCTAAGTGCTGACTCAGAGATTAAAGACCAAATACGTAATAGCGTGCTGCTTGCTTGGAGCCACTGCAAAACACAGAAAACTGTGAACAATGAGTGTGCATTGAGGGAAAGACGATTAGCATGGACAAACTGGAGAAACTCCCAGAACATACACCAGTGCCATCAGGACTGTACGCGAGCCCCCGCGTGAGAAGCCAGAACATAACCACCTGAGCTATGGCACAGCTTGTAGTTACTATAGGATTCTGACGATGGTGTATAACACATAGAGATATTGGGTTTTTGGACTTTATCCATCGTCCTGGTTTTTAAGATAACTAATAAAAACACGACGTGACGTTTCGGAAACTGGATCTGTTTCCGTCCTCAGTTGAAGGAAAACACCTATTCTGTTGGGTCCGTTAGAAAGAGCTAGCCTCAATCACTGGTGTTTTCCTTCACCTGAGGACGGAAACAGATCCAGTTTCCGAAACGTCGTGTTTTTATTAGTTATCTTAGAAACCAGGACGATGGATAAAGTCCAAAAACCCAATATATCAGTATGACACAGCTTCTTTCTCAGGTATATTGTCAACAGTTAAACCACATAGTTGCATGAGCTCCGTATCTGGACTTGCGGCTTGAGGATTGGCCGCACCTGTAGAATATCGCAGCTCAAAATTCAAGCACTGCAGATAAAATTTACAGTAAATTAAGTTGCAGTGAGGAATTTCCTTGACGTTCTGTACCCCCACCGTTAGTCCATCTTTCTGTCGACTTTATTGTTATTTTTAAATGGACTTCTGACTTTATTGGTTCTTTGGGTTCTGTTTATTTTCAGTTTTATATTATAGACAGGACACTTAGAACGCACGAGTGAAGGTAAAATTTTTACTGCGTTTAATTTATTAAGCACCACGCCATGAAGACGTATGGCTTGACCTCGGCAGTAGTTGGAGGCTAGTGGTCAGCTTCACGCCTCGGTCGGTTTATCCCGTGAAGAGAACCTCTCGTACCTAGTGTATAAGTGGATGAGTGGGCCTTAGAGATGGTCTGGACGCAGTAGAGAAGATGGAAGCCCCTTTACCCTTCTGGTAATCGAACCCTGGCCGTCCAGCCCGTAGCCAGAGATAATAAATGCATACAACGTCTTACTAGGAAAATATGAAAACAGAAGACTACTTTGGAGACCTTGAAATCGATGTTGATGAAATATGTTATTTCAATGTGGATTGTATTCATTTGGCTGAGGACAGAGCCCAACAGAATGAACCTTGTTCGTAGAGACTCTTAGCTTCTCAAAACGAATTCTATTACTTGTAGTTAGTCACTTAATTATCCGACGATAACTTTTATAATCTTGTTTAGTCAGCGTCATGGGTTCGAATACCGACGAGATTCTCTTCCTTGCTTAATTAGCGTCAGAACCTTAGGAATTCACTGCAAATTTAGAAGTTTAACAGGGTCGATGCACACTTAACATCTGATTGTTTCCGATGACTGATAAACTTAACGCTCCACTCAGATTGTTTGGATCGATATACAAACGGCTTTAATCATATTCTGATCTTCTGGGTCATGACATCGTGTAGTCTGATATGTGGGTAAAAACGTGTTGGATGAACAGACTGGCCCTATCATTAAGGCGACGATATGTTCCTCCGAGGAGATTGGCACCTTCCTAGCCATCTAGCAGACTACACGGTGTCACAATCCCGAAAACAACAATGTATATTTCCTCCGCTGTGAAAACCTCAATTCTTACAAACTGGTTCATTTTGAAATTAACATGGCTTACCGAGGCTAAATTCGCCAGTATTATCAAGAGTGACAATTTTGTTTAACGGTGTTTTATCTAATTCAAAAGTTGTGTAGTTTTATGGGCGTGATTGCGAATGGGTAATTATGAAGGAAGGATTATTTCTGGGCATTACCCCATTATTTTACTACAAAAAATTGAGAAAAGAAACACAAAAAATTGGTTCAGTACTTAACTCTGGAACTCCCAGACATCAAGCAGAAGTAACAACCACAGAACCCGTGTTTGGTTGCCATTAATTTATCACACCATATCAGCTGCACTGGTTTTAAATCTTAGAACCGTGAAGACGGGCGCTGGGGGGTGGGGATGAATGGAAGGGGTGTGCAGGAAAATATTTCTGCCTTTTCAAGACGATTTCCTGATTTATGTACACTTTGTAATATGTAATAATATTCATAACTACGTCATTTCATTATTAAAGGAAACACTTAGATACATGATGTCACCATGATAATTCTGTGTGTTACTTTACAACTTTTGAACCAGTTTGCCGGCTCACAAAATTTGTCATGAACATTGTGCCATTGGAGGTAACCACAACTTTCTACATCTTACATTTCTTGACATCAGTAATGTTATCATGGCGGATGCGCGAATTAATGATGTTGGAGCGACACTGCTGTTGCTCAATTAGGGATCCATAAATTTTGCATAAAAATATGCAAAATTTTCAGAGTAATTTTTGCACACTGCAAAACAATAGAGCGGCTGAAGGAAGGTTGGCAAGAGTCTATCCTGAACATAGAGGCGGAAGTTTCAGTCTAACCTAATGATGGGGCAGTAGGTAACCACTGGCATCTGCCCACACTGGTACCCATGTCGCTACGAACAAGACCACGATCTGACCTTACACCGTCGTGGAAAACTCAAATTGCACTCACAATTCTAGCATGGAGGTGTCTGCAAAGCTCTGAGTCTGCTTACCATATTAGAAAACAATAAAACAAACTTCTTGGATTTAGTCCGCAAACGAACTATACCGACAGAGCGACCGCCGCTTATCGGCGAAGTTAGTGCCAACTTCAGCGGATAGAGGGTGTCGCGTGGTCAGCGCAACGAAACCTCACGGCCATTAATTTCGGTTTCCTAGACGGAAGCCGCTACTTTTCGATTCAAGCAGCTTCTCAATTATCCTCACGAAGGTGAGTGGACCCAGTTCCAGCACCACTACATCTCAGAAAATCTGGTAGCGTTCGGAATCGAACCAGGGACCTCTGGATCTGTAAGCAGGAACCCTGACGACTAGACCACAGAGGAGGCTGCTTACAGTATTAGAAAACAATGTTCTAGTTGACGCCTATATGGCATGGTAGCGAAACATGAACTGTTAAGAGAACATGTGAAGGACAACTGCGGTTTCTACGGTATGCAGGAAGTTATACCCTATGGGAGAGGGGAAGGAGCGAATAAACAAGGTAACAATCAGGAATGAGGAAGTTTGACAAGCAGATACAGGAAAGGGAGAAAACTGGTTGGGACATCTGCAGGGGACGCCATCAGAAAGAGCTCCAAAGAAAATTAATATCGTCAACCCGTAGGAAGACGTGATCCAGGAAGGTCAAGAAAAATATGGCTTCATATTTGAGGTAGGAGCGGGTAAATAAACTTAACCCTTACAGATGATAATGAATATGACTGCCTATACAATAAATCTGAAATTTATTTTATTCTAAACTCTAATCATTACCAATAATATTTCAAAGAATCTATTTATAAAAGCATCTGTAACAAATTTCTTTAATAAAAAAATTACTGTCACGTGTTTATGGCTCCGTGACTAATAATAACGGGTTTCGGAGTGGATGATTGGATTTATTAACAGCTGCTTTAACAATGTCTCTTAATCACAATCAATTATAGTTCTATCGCTAATCTACTCACTTCACAATTCACTGGGACACGTTAAATCTTCTCAGACTACACTAGTCGTATCCTGGCAACGGATTTATGACAATGTCATGCTGGGTCTTCTCTTCACAGGCTGACTTTCAACGGACAACTGAACTGAACCTAACTACGACTGGGCTTGACTACTCCGTTGTACTCCCTTGTACTCATTGTACTCCTCCAGTTTTTATGACTGTGCCATCTTACAATTCCTCGGCATGGGCACCATGGAAAACATCGTCTTTTGTTGTCGAGAATGCGTGTTTATTGGTCAATTACCTAGCAATGGATTTCATTCTATTGTTGAGAGCGTAATTTCGGGAATGTGTTTACAGAGCCACTGCCTAGCAATGGCATCACAATATATTATTTTAACATATTCTAATATTATGTTCAATTACAAATATTAATTTTATATTTCTTATTGTACACAAATCTACATTGGGCACATATCTAATTTTAAAACAATAAGGGCGTCAAAGGAACTCCAAGAATTCAAGATGAAACGAATGAAGACACATTTCTGCAGTTCTGTAGAGGCTTACGGATTGGTGGCAGTTGCTGTATGTAAAAGGGAAAGAAGGTGAAGAACAGAAATGACATATTTCAGATAGGATTAATTATGATGAAGGCGCATTGAGAATGATTAAGGAATTAACAGAACTTTTAGAGAAAACAAAAAAGTGTCAAACCTTCATGAGAAGATACTATAAATTCAGGACTCTAAAATTATAAATCTAGAAAATGTAAGTTACAATTTTTAAATTCCTAAATGAAATATTTGAAGAACGGAAGAAATCTCACATGAATGGAGGGATGTAATAATTATCCCCATCATAAGAAGTGGAGATGGGAGAATAAGAACCCTGTAGAGGGGTAAGATCCTTGTACATACATTATAAAATATAGGCAACATATATATTTTAGATATTGAACTGGAAAATGATTCGAAATAGTTAAATATGGGGATTCACAATTCAGAACTTTGCCTTAAGGTAGAAAAGGGGATAATATAGATACACCAATTGTCAATAGATTTTCCGTCAAGTGCAACAATATATATTTNTCAGCACGGGGTTGTGTGGGCTTGTGGTCGGGTGTATCTTACGCGATGTGTATTGTGTATCTATTGACAATTGGTGATTAATAGTGTAACGGACCAAAATGAAACAATTCAAAATATAGATACACTTTTACTGTTCTTATATTGTGAAAAATCATTGGATAGCACATGGAAAATATAATCCAAATAGAATGCTTAAAGCTAGTAAATACAGGCAAATACGTATAACAAAATAATATTTACATTTAATTCAAATTTGTATGTATCTACATCCATTAACCGAAATGCTGATTAATGTAAGGTCTGTACTTGAATAAAATACTACAAAACTAAGGAGTGGAGGGAATAAAGAATTAAATATATCAAGAGTATTTGTTTACATGTTAGTTCTTGCATATGCGTAAGCAATCGCAAATGTGTCACTTCCAGAAGACCGACCACCTAAACCGAATGAATTATTGGGTACTATGGGATGAAAAATTGAACAGACAGATGATAAATTGTGGCATTTTGCTGTATAGAGCCGACAGAAATTAACATAAGCAAAAAAGCCATGCAGGAAGTCAACATATCGAAGTAACTTGGATGCTGGCCGCGCCATAGCTCAAGCGGTTAGTCGCTGGCTACCCACCGCGGCGGCCCGGGTTCGATCCCGGGTCTGGTCACGTGGGATTTGTGGTAAACAAAGTGGTGTTGGGGCGGCTTTTCTCCCTGTATTTCGGTTTCCCCTGCCAATCTTTATTCCACCAAATTCTCCATCATTATAATCACCCGGGGCAGGCTACAATAGGCCAATCAGTGGCCGCCGTGCCGAGTGGACCCAGTTGGACTCCACCCCTCACTAAGCGAATTAAAAAAAAATACTTGGAAGCTGCTTAGGATATGGAGGGCACAACATATAGGGTCTATAAGTGAATTTTTTTTCACTTTTTTCGAAATAACAGGCCTCATAAACAGGAATTATAAGCCAGTGCAAGTTCAGGAACACATTCGAATAGAAATGCCGAAGGCCTTAACTCTACCCCACATTTCTATATGGAAATGAATACTGAACAGTGCAAGCAAACGACAGAACACTTACAGTTGCTGAAATGAAGTTTATGATCCCAAAGACGGAATGCGCTTGGTAAAGGTAAAAGGCAAACTTGTCCCTGTGCTTAATTCCTTGAGTGCTCTGTCATGAAGACGTATGGGAAAGTGAAGGTAGAGCTCCACCTTTCGTGAATAGGCGGAGATGAGTGATCAGGTCCAAGACACGACCGCTTTACCCAGCGGAAATTGCCCCCAATATCCATTAGGTAGAAGACTGGGTGGACTCCAGAGCCGATATGGACGCTGTGGAGTAGAGAAATATCTCTTGCCTCTGCCGGGAATCGAACCTCAGGCGTCCAACCCATAGCCTGTCTATCCCGGATCCCGAAATACACTTGAATGGAATATAAGAGAAATTAAAACTTGTTAAAATAATAAGAACTCTATATCACATTGGGCACATTTTCTAAACAAAATGGATTCAACAGAATTAAGAGAAACAGACTTCAATAAACATAAATAATTGCAAATCACATGGATCTAGGAGCCGGTGAAGATCTTTAAACAAGCCGGAACAGGCCAAGAAACGTGCCAACTCTCTGACTGATAATTATAATATCTGTCTACTTTCCTTATTTCGTAAAAATAAAGTAAAGCTTATGAGATCACCTTGCTGTCTGTGTGTCTATGTATCCGCATGTTTATCTCCTCTTAACAACTTCTAGAAAGCTTGAACCAATCTTTAATTAAATTTATTTAATTATGGGCCATTCTAAACTAACAGAGAAAGACAATATCATTTATATTTTTCTTTTTTTTTGGCAATTTTAAAAAACTGGGATATACATTTGACAACTTCCTTCCAAATTCTTGACTAACTGATCAGTCATTAACATCATCCATTCCCACTGGATGTTGTGTAACGTATGGAGTTAAAACTGTTTCATCAAGTAACCAGACTACTGACACATCTTTACAAATAACATTAATTATTAATAATATGAATAATTAAATAGGACAGCTTTAGTTATTTTGTCTGATAATTACCTTAGATATGTGTTGACGATATTCACGGATTCAGGGTCTCGTTCCTTCATACAGCTTCAATCTGCGATAGTCCATTCATGACACCTGACAGCTGTCAGTCCTGCGGACGCTACGGCACCTTACCACTGCCTGTGTTTAGCCCCGTGCCGACGTCACTCACTGTTTACACTCGGCGCAGAGCTGGGGCACACCACGTGTCCTGCACTGTGCATCTTTGCACCTCACTGCAACTCTCTTCCAGATCAAAGAAATGCACCAACTGTTCTCTTTACAAAACCTTATATCCAATATGAAACACTATTCCATCTGAACATCTTGCACGAGGGCGGAGATTTTGGTCCATCGACCAATGGATGCTGTGATAATGGGAGGAGTTTGCAGATGAGGCGTCGACCAATAGTATGACAGCATCGGGACGGCGGAATAGTTCGGTGGAGGGGTTGGGGACGTTGAATTGCTAGGCGAGATACCGACATCTTAATGCTATTCTGTATCGGTGGGTTGGGCTTTCTTGGACAGCTTTCACTTGTGGATTCTCTGTATCTGGTCAAGAATTTGCGACGCCTGTCGAAACCGGGGAGCGGTCTGAAATGAGACAAAATTGCTAGCTGCCTTGCTAGCCCCTAGTTCAGAATGCCAGCTGGCATTCATAAAGCTATGTCATGAGACATCGGGGAAAAGAATTCGATATCGACTTGGGTTCAACATATTGATATATCGTAACATATCTGTATAACATCAGTTTCACTGCACTGAGTAAAGTTTTATTTGAGAAGCCAATAGTTGCTAAACTAGCCAAAAATATCCCATCAATTTATGGAACCTGAACATTCATTACCATACCCACAAAAGCCCGCAACTGGTCCTAATCGCATGACAGATAATTTCACTACACACACTAGTACACTATTATGTAATATCCATTTTAATATTATCCTCACACCTACAGTTATGTCCTCAAATTAGTCTTTTAAGTGGTCAATATATCTATTCACCAATCCGAACTCCGTCTACAGCCACTAATACACTCGACACTATGTCATGGTTGTAGCTTGCATTACGGTTTCGGGCTGTCAACATGTTCTTAGAGTCCTCTGTCTCTACTTTTACACTAATCTCCTGCGTGGCGTCTAATAGAACTTCGGTCTTTTGCATAAATTTACTCTCATTTATCCCAAAATACAGAAAATCGGATCACAATCCAATGTAGAGGACATCTATCAGCCGGTTATTAGGAAGAAAGAAATATATTAATATTAATGACTGCTGTGCTATTCTTATGAAAGCAAGATTCAGTGTTCAAGGCTGGTTTATATTATTTAAACAATTCTGAAGTTCTCATTAGGTACATAACTAGCCAATGTAATTTATGTTTTAGTACGACAATTATTTATACAAATAAGACTAAATGGATGCTTAAGACTGGGTTTAATTGGGTTTTTGGGCAATTTAAAAATTTCGAGATTTGTTACAGCTAGAAGCTTCTGAGACACTCATAATGGATTCCGCAGCTAATGTATCTTCATACGAAGTGCATTTTTATGCTTTCTCCTTTACAGAATCTCGTAGTGGCGCTATGGTTTCTCATGTAATTACAGTAAACCCTCGTTATAACGGTGCAACATGGGGGCACGGCGCGCGTTATCGCCGAAGTCCGCTATAACCGAGTGAAGGTGTATTCACAGAAGTACACAGAAATATGCATAGCTAATAAGGTAAAGTTGTGCCTGTGCTTAACTAATTAAGCACTACGCCATGAAAGCATATGGCGGAGTGGATATATAGATATACGTTTTCTTGACCTCAGCACTAATTGGAAGTGACTGGTCAGCCTCACGTCCCTGTCGCTTTACCCCCGAGGAAAGAGCACCTGGTACCCATTAGATAGGAGGTTTGGTGGACCCCAGAGCTGGTCTGGACGATTTGGAGAAGAGAAAATTTTTGACCCTACCGGGACTCGGACCTACCCCTCGGTGGCCCATGCTGTAGCCGGTCGCTATACCGACTGGGCTATCTCGGGATACCTTGCGAATACAAGCAATAAACATAGAAAGATATAATGTGATTACATAAAGGTTTTTATATTGGGCCAATAACTAACTAACTAGAAGTTTTCAACTACAAAACCTTCTTAAAGCCTCAACATTTCTAAAAATTCAGGATTGTATACAGCCAGGCTTTCAATGGACCAATACAGGTCTCAGTGCATGGGGAAACCCACCCTCTCCAATAACTAACTAACTCACTAACTAGCCAGGCTTTGTCCGTTGTGTTCGAAATCCGTTATATCCGGGTCCCTTAAAACAATGACTTACTCTCCTTTCAACAGATTTCATAATTTGCATTAAATGGTGGTTGCAGTTGGATTGGTCATGTCTTACGCGGTAACTGCCTTCTAAAAGAAGTTATTGAAGGAAAGATAGAGGGGCGGATAGAAGTGACAAGAAGACGAGGAAGAAGACGTAAGAAGATGCTGGATGACCTTGGGGACAGAAGAGGATATTCTCATTTGAAGGAGAAAGCTCTAGATCGCATTAAGTGGAGGAATTATTTTGGAAGAGACTGTGGACCTGTCGTCTTGACAGATTACAGATGAATGAATGGTGGTTGCAGTAAATAAACGAAAGCCAGTAGATTCTGACAGGTTTTGGACGTGCCTTTGTGGGTGTTGGATGTAGCCACTGGGTGTCTTATAAAGTGAATTTAATGAAGTTTGGTGTGGAATTAATGTCAAATGGCTAAACACTTCACCTCTTGAGGACCACAGAACGATACTGCACCACCTCACTGGATTGTCCCTGTAAAAAAGAAATAAACCAACATGAGGCAGAAGTACAAAATGTAATACGAAAAAAGAATTATAAAGGCAATTGCATTTAACAACGGTTTACGTCTATCTATATGTATGTATGGCTATTCAACCCTTTATTGGGTCTTGGCTGCTTTTTCAATTTCTTGATCTTTTACACAGTTGGTAGGACTCCTTGGACGGGGGATCGGCCAGTCGCAAGGCCAATACCAGCAAGCAGGACAGCATAAACACAGAATAAACGCACAGAGGTATCCATGCTTCAAATGCGATTCGAGCCAACGATCCAATGTTTGAGCGGCCGAAGACAGTTTTTGTCACCATGATTGGTCGAAAGTTTGCATGCTGAAATTTAATGTAATATTAGATTTACTTTTTGTGAAAATTTTATGACTTATTCATTGTAAATTGTTATATTTAAATTTATGTACTCAGGAGGTAACCAGTTCAAATCTTTATCTTTGAAACTGAATGCTATATATTTTAATATTAATATAACTTTTAATGCTTTTTACTTCATTAGTATTACAAGTAGTGAAACAAGGGAACGGAAAGATAGGAGAGAAGATCCAAAATAAAATTATATTTCACAGTTGGTGTTGCGAAACAGCAAGATAAAGTCTGCGTAAGCAAAGAAGTGCGAATTGCATTTCCCAGCTGTGCGACGTAAACGGGGCCACGCTTCGAAAGCTTCTGAAAGCCGGTAAGTTTATTCAAAAACGGCACTCAACCACTTACTTACTTACTCTCCATTTCATTTAACATGATTACCATGGCCCGGATTTTGATGACATGTCATCTTTTTTTCCTTGTATCCTATGCGATGCTCTTAAATATATAAATCTCGGATATGATCTGTTGGTTACAGAAATGTAAATTTTATAGGTATTTTTTTGGTAAATTCTTGGACTTTTAAGGGTATTTCTTGTAAGTTTTGGCCATTTTAGGGAATTTTTCTTCATATGTTTTGTGACCCCCTCGTTGGTGCCTCCACCTTATCGTGGTGAGGGGGTTTGAGTATGCCAAGGACCCTGAGAGCTATAGAGCGGTAGCGTAGCTACTGGCAGGGCCTCCCTTGCTGGACAGGTCAAAGGGTGGACATCAGACGAAGAGGGACACCAAAAACCAAAAACTGATGCCGGAAGCAGCGTCATCAGCAGCGACTTGAAGCACAGAGCAAATGATGCTCGAGATGGTTCAAGTTCGTATAGCAACAGGCGTGACCAGAGTGGTTTGAACGGCTGTTGTAAGGAGAAATCTCTAGATCGCATTAAGTGGAGGAACTGTTTTGGGAGAGACTGTGGACCTGTCGTCTGACAGATTACTGATGAATGAACGAATGTTTTCTGAAATGTGAATAACATGGAAGCGAAGTGTTCTTTCTTTTCTCCTTTTGGTCATTTTTCTGGATTTTTCGGTCATTTTTTAAATATTTTCAGTTCATCAAAATCCGGGCCCTGCATATTACATTTTTGGGTCATATTTCAGGTAATTTTTCTGGACTTTTCGGTCATTTTATAGGTCATTTTAAAAATATTTTCAGGTCATCAAAATCCGGGCCCTGATGTTTACCATAAAATTATTACGTAAGACAACCCCTCGATGCGTAATTTTAATTTCGAAAATAATTTTGAAGTGATATTCAGGCGGTATATATCATTAGAGATAGCCACACACAGAACTGCCAATAACTAATGAGGGGATTAATCAAAGGGATTTAAAATCCATAAAAAATAGCCCTTCCAAAAATAGTTTACTGAAATGTAGTATGGATCCTGTTTCCGACTGTTTCAGCAAGTTCTATGGACGCTATAAAGACAGGAGCATTTGACTCTCCTTGTATTAGGCTTTGGTACCAACTCAACTGGATAGAGTCCCTCCTCTTATAAGAAATTCCCTGCCCTTTACGGAAATCAGTGTATCCTGTTTATAATAGCCAGTCACTGGGCCCTATCCTACGCCAGATGAATCCAGTCCACATCCTTACACCTTATTTCAAAACAAACTCCGTGGCCTGTAGTCCGCAAGCGAACCATACCGAGGAGCGACCGCCGCTTGTCGGCGAAGTTAGTGCCAACGTTAGCGGATAGAGGATGTCGCGTGGTTAGCGCAATGGATCCCCACGGCCGTTAATCTCGGTTTTCTAGACCGGAGCCGCTATTTCCTTGAAACAACTCCTCAATTATACTCACGAGGCTGAGTGGATCCCGTTCCAGAACACTACTTCTCAGAAAACTTGTAGCGACGGGAATCGAACCCAGGACCTCTGGGTCTGTAGCCAGGAACTCTGACCACTAGGCCACAGAGGCGGTCTCACCCTATTTCTTTAAGATTAATTATAAACTGCCATCTTGTTTGTTTCTATAACTTGAAATCTATCTCTTCCTATTAGCTTTTTTTTTTATAATTACAACTTTGAAACGCTTCTCTTCCATCCCGCCCTACGTCTTCCGGTCATCTCTACTCCTTGGTTTGATCTCTCTATTAAAATTCGTTAGAGAGAAACAAACAATGAATTTCCTCAGTATGCATTTTCCTCTAGTCCTCTGTTAGTTTCCTTCACGTAATTTCGAACTGTCTCCTGAGCCATCCGAAATACACTTCCCTCCCGCATGGCAGGTAGTACAGAAGAGCAGGACAAATTATGATCATATTGTGGTTTATAGATGCGTTGCTAAGCGATGCCTCTGTAACAAAGACCGTTTCTGGGATATGGCTCGGTAAACACTTCTGCGCCAATGAATACAGACTCAACAACAGAGTTACTGCTAGGTCCGTGCCGAGATGTTATAAACAATGGACAAAGTCAGTTGTTAGCCAGTTCTGTACGGTAGGGTCTGAGGAAAAGAGAGATAGTTGCAAGAGAGATCAGTTGAGAGACAGTTCTCCATGAGAGGCTGTGAAGATAGAACCTGAGCGCGGGAAAATGAAGAATCTCCACTGTTAGGAACGGTTGTCAGGGAACGGCTGATGACGACACAGCAGGCTGGAAAAGGCTTAGCGGACGTTGTGGAGATTTGTGAATTGTGAAAATTAACGGTGGCGCTCTAATTACTTATAGCTCCTAGTCGTGTGAATAAGTGGTGAATAAATTCATTTACCAATCCAAACCCCGTCTATAGTCACTCATACACGTGACTATTTTATATGTTAATGTTCATGTTTCTAGATATGACGTGGGAAAATAAAGACCTTTGATCTGAAGAGCAGCAAGCGTTTACGGAATTGACGAGTAATATAATATTGTCACATGTAGGGGTTTGTTGCATGACTTATAAGATGGGTTATGAATTGAAAATTTGGATTTATTGACACCTTCTTCACACAACTCGGGACTACATTCAATTACAGCGCTATTGCTGATCTACACACTTTACAGTCCACAGTTACACACGCACTATGGCCCTCAGTCTTCACTAGTCGTATCTTGGCAACGGATTTATAACAGTCTCACTGTTTAAAATCAAACATGAAGTGATCTTTGTACAGTCTAGTTCCTTTCTTGCCATTTCTTCTCAATCGCCTTCGACTGCCATCTCCAGAAGTCCACTCATTCTTTGACAACAACTAAATCAAACGACCTTATTTATCCCTTTGTAACTACTCGTCACGGACCACACAGAAAACACATCCTCTCTATTGCTGAAAAAGCTTATTTACTGATCAGTTACGTGCCAATGGACGACATATTGTTGCACGCGTACGCTTCTGCAAGAATGTGCTTACCGAGTCGTTGCGTAGCAATGGGTCTATACGTCACAATATTATACTTCAGCAAATTGTTCTGTCACTACATATGAATTTTGTATTCGTATAAATTCTGTTATCCATGGCAATCTTGGTGTTATGAGACACTGTATTAATGCTGTGCTATTCTTCAGGACTGTATCTTCTTTGTTTTCAATAGGCCTACCTGATTTCAGAACTTTCCAGAGCTCAGCACCTTTTGTGTATATAGACTTGAAGATGAACGTGATAAATGATACAGCATATTGTTTCAGGCTTGGAAAACCTCTACCCCATCTAAGAAAAGAGAAACTGATATGATTTAAATTTGAAAGATCCTTCTATCCGTGAAACTCCATTTCAACATTAATCTTGTAAGTAATCCATAAAGAAAACATGATCTTACATCCGAAAGGCCTTTCGAGAACAGGAATGCAAAAGTGTTAAGTGACTCACTTCAGAAATATTCCGAACAACGATTAATATGAATTATATATTAAAGTGGAAGAAAATTGTACTTTTGAGTAACGTTGTGTGGTTCTTTTTAAAAGCAAAATTCTGTATGGTGTATTCACTTCTTTTTACGTGTTTTGTTTTGTAAAGCTGGTTGATCTGTCTACCCTTAATTCTCCACCCTGATTGCTGCATATCCACGAGGGAGCGATCACTGGGCCACGAGCGAAAGGGGACGGAAGAAATGGCAAATTGATGAGGGGGTGATGGATGACGGATGATTCTCGGGGGGGAATGGGGGCCAGATCTGATTTTTGGCTGAATCTTGAGCTCTAAATATTCCCATGCAAAACAAGACGGACGTTACATTGTGATATATAGCCGTCCGCACTTCGGTTTGCTGTACAACGCTTTGCATGCTGCAGGTTGGTGAACACGATCAACTTTTGGACCACAATGAAATAGGAACAGTACGTACTCATGGTTTGATGACTGGCGCTTACTGCAGCCAATACTAATTTATCTTTAGTTCATCTATATTTTCAAATTTACTTAACGAAATCCTCATTCATTTATCATTGGCTCTACAGCCCTTCGTTGGGCCTTGACCTCTTTTTCAGTTTCGTAATCTTTTTACACAGACGGTAGGGCTCCTTGGAAGGGGGACAAGCCCGTCGCAAGGCCGCAACCCACACAGAACAACTCAAACAGAGAATAAACGCACACACGCATCCATGTCTTCAGTGAGATTAGAACCCACGATCCCAGTGTTCGAGCGAGCGAAGACAATTCATGCCACAGACCGCGCGGCCACTGTAATCGGCATTACGAAGTACTCAGTAACTCAAATTCTGATTTTTCGATCGACTGGATGATCGCGAATAAAAAATTGGAAGAGCCAATGAAGGAAACAGTCGTGGAATATTTTAAAGTAATATATCAGGATTTGCGTAGAGTGGTTGAAAAAAACCACAAAATATCTCAGGCTGATGGGTGTCCTGAATGCTATTCAAGGAGACACTTTCTGAACACAGCAGCTTTGCCGCTTGAGACACCGAGCTCGGTAGCATAATGCTGGCGCATCATAGTCACTCATTAGTTATCATTCTGTAGGTCACTAGATCAAATTCCGGTACACCTATCGTGATACAATTTTATCATGGCTTACTGCAGTTTCTTATTGAGCAGAGCCGTAAAGTAATTGAGTTCTTGTCTGAAGTTACAAATATATCCATAAAACCTGTCAGAGTTACTGTTGTTTTCCTCGGCATCTGTCTATTACTATCTTGTGCCTCACTCCAGTAGCTCCTGTGACAACAGCTCTCATTTTACGTGGCCATGAGTGATGATGTCTTTGTCAAACTGTCACCTGCGCTGCTAATATTGGGCTATTAATGGACAATAAGCTCTATTTTCTGTGCTGACAGGAATTTTTCTCCACCACCATACGCGATGGGCTCTGGGGCCCACTCGCCCTTTTGTCACGTGAGTACAAGGGCTTTTATCCTATGGTAAATCGGCTGGAACGTCAAGCTGACAACCTACAGCTACCTATTACTAATATTAATAATTCGTTGAGCTCTAACTTCGGTATTCAAGGTGTAGTGCTTAATCAAACACAGGAACAAATCGACGTAAAATAATTATGATAAGGTACACAGATCCCTGTAACATGCCGTGAAGACCCATGGGGTTGTGAGACGTCGAGGATCCCACATTTTCTAAACAATCGGCTCGCAGATGGCGGTGAGGTTGTCAGCTTTACGCGCCGGCCGCCCCTTCATCTGCAGGAAGATTCCTGGTACTCATTTCATTTAGAGGCTGAGTCTAAACCAGGGCCATAGTGCGACTGGAAGGGTTAAGTAAATTATAAAAATCCACCTCACCGGTACTCGAATCCGCGATCTTCCGTCTTGTAGCATAGTGCCTCAACCAACTACGCTACCGCGTGTCCCAATAATAATAATATTAATAATTGCGTATTCTTAGCTGACAGAACCGTCCACTAGCTTGCATTTGCTGTATCTCACAAAATTACTTATTTGCCTTTGCTTTATGATTTATGGAATTTTTCGTTTTTCACGTTTATTGTCACGTGTTCTTCTATTGCAGATACATGTTCCATATTTCTACGTATAATCAGTAAGAAGTTACAGCTTGTGACGTTTCTACCACAGCGCACGGCGTCACGTCACAGAAGACAAAACTGTTCAATTACTAAATAATGACCACTTCGACTTTTCCTTAGCCCTACCTACATAGGTACATAGAAATATGCATGCATATTTTATCTCTCATTTTGTATGGGTGTGAGTCTTGGTCTCTTGCATCAAGAGAATAATGTAGATTGAAGAAGTCTCAGAACAGAGTGCTGAGAAGAAATTTAGAACTTGAGAAGTAAGAAGAAACTGAACGCTAGAGAGGATGTGCGTACCGGTCTGCAAAACCTCCTCTTTTATAAAAATTATTACAGTGAGAAATTTCAAGGAATATAAGTAGTGTATGTAGCTTCCATGGGGGGCACGCGGTAGCGTAGTTGGTTGAGGCACTCTACTACAAGCCGGAAGGTCGCAGGTTCAAGCTCCGATGAGATCATTACATTTTTTCAATTGACCTAATCCTTCCAGCCACCCTATGGCCCTGGGAACCGGAAAGTCGCGGGTTCAAGTTCCGATGAGGACATTGGATTTTTCGATTGACCTAATCCTTCTAGCTGCACTATGGCCCTGGGGCCGACTCAGCCTCTAACAGAAATGAGTACCAGGAATATTCTTGGAATATTCTTGGGGGTAAAGGGCGGCCGGTGACGTTCGCTAACAATCTTGTCGCAATCTATGAGCTGATTGTCTAGAAAATGTGGGAACCTCAACATCTCACAACCCTATGGGCCTCCACGGCCTCTTATAGGGATATTTTTACTTTTTTATGTAGCATGCATGGGTATACATGGAAAATGTATATAAACTTTTGTTGGAAAACTGGAAAGAAAAAGATTGTTTAGGTGATGCAAGGGTAGACTGAAGGATAATATTAATATAGATCTTAAATAAGTGCCTTAGTTTATCTCGGAATTTCTATCAGCCTTCAGATTTTGTGAATTTGAAAATGAAACTTCGGATTTAATGAACGTCGGTGGGTATATTTACCAAATAATGGAATATTCGCTTCTCAAAGAGGACTCTTATGGTTGGAGTCAGTTATTAAGTTAGTTGTTTAATGTTTAATTTGTTTATACGAGTAATTAGTGTGTATGAGCATCACGAAATAAGCTATATTACTCGTACGTGACGCCAAATATAGAAATGTATACTAGCGTGAAAATAATAGCATTAATATTAATAAAAATTAAATTACGTGTTACATGTCTTACAGAGTTTTATGGTAGATTAATTAAATTATGTAATGAAAGGGCGATTGAAGGAAACTTCAATCAAAACACTTCCAACACTGCGTCGTCACATCATAATGTTTTCGTCTGCTCATTCATCAAACCGACATGACGCTTTTAACATGCACGAATAGACGAGAGAAAAACGATTTAAAACTCCGCTCCATAACTGTCAGATGTAAACTGGGCACGCCTTATTGGGTTTAAGCAAATCATTGCAGTCCTGGGATATTCTGACGTTCTATCCGAAGCGAAATTATTCGTTCGAAATATTTAAAAATATAGTCATATACCGTATATTATTTCATCCTTTCTACACAATGGGCGACATGTTTCAACACACACATGTCTTCAGGCAGTCACATAACTCATGTTAAAACTTTATATACGTAGGATTTTTTCCTATTGCAGGCATTGGCCTGTAAAGTGCTTTTCAAATATTAATAAGAAGTTCTGGGAAGAACTAATAGAGTGCTTTCCTTGGACACGACACGGGCTGCATAGAAAACAACACCACGAAAAATTTTTCCTTACCGCGGTAAATATTGACTGAGCCGTTGCCTAGCAACGGTAGGGAATACACATATGGATACATAGACGGACGGCAGGAATTTATGAATTACCCAGTTGACATGGGCATAGATGTCATGATATACATAGTAAGATTCATGAAGAGTGGTTCAGGCATTCAAAGTTAATAGGGAGGAATACACAGGATACAGACAACAAGACGATTTCATAAGTCTACTATTTCAAAATAAGGAAAGTAAGCTAAAAATAACACCTCCATACACTATTAAAAACACACAAATTTGTGAATTCGATACAAAGAAATTGTACATATAAATGTCACATAATTTATAATAATATATAATTTTTCATTATATTTTAAAATACTTCTTAGATTTACCTCTTACAGTTCTGATATTAGTAATACACACGCTGTTTGTTATCCCAACTCCTACTGCTTAGTAAGTAACGTCAGATATTAATAAAATAGCTTAATTAGTAATTATTATTGCTTAATACATATCTGTCTGACTTCTGAAACTAGGATCTCAATTTCCTAGGATATCCACTAGTAGTACCCCTGCAAGAGATAAAACGCTTCACAGCAAACGACTACACTACCTCCAGCATCATACTGAATCACCAGACGATCTCTGGCCGCAGATGTGAAGGAAATTGAGTCTCATCTCTCTTGGGGATATCGATATATCGCAGTTAGAACCACATCTCGAGAGTAATTGATTGTTTAGTTTCTTACTTTTCATTTGTTTCCTCGCGCTGCTACCATTCATGAGGGAATACACAACAAATTGTGCTGCCGGGTGGCTCCTTGTATAGCAAAACCAAGCAGCTTAAGCTGTGTGGGCTCCAATTCCACAGTGGGCAAAAGAAATTGCTTTTTCTTGCTGTAGTCAAGTGACTTGTCTCGTGTTCCTTTTCAAGCAATCGACTGATGAAGAGGAGTGTGCTGTGTAAGTCCGAATTTAACCGATCACTCGAATGAGTTCAAACTCTGAAGAGGGTCAACAGTCTCTCGGTAGAGGTGCTAAATTAGTTCCATGTACGAGAAATTCAAGCTTCCTATGGGGAGGTCTTAGGATCGAATTTAGGCATTCAGAACGGAAATGTTGAGAACTCGTCGTTCTCATTTCCATATAAATAAATTAAGGGGCCATAAATTAAAACATGTCACGACCTTTCTTTTCGCATAATTTGATTTTCTTTCCTTTGGCGCTACAGCCCCAATTTAGATCTTGGCCTACCTCCATGAAACTCTCCGTTTCACTTCGATTTACTGGATCTTAGACATTCGGTAGGATTCCTTGGGAGGGTGATCAGCTCGTCGCAAGGCCTCTATCTGTACACAAACACAGAAAACCGCTCGCGCTCTCACACACATACAAACACTGGACATCCATGGGATTCGAACCCACAATAC
Organism: Cryptotermes secundus; assembly: GCF_002891405.2. NCBI lineage: Eukaryota > Metazoa > Arthropoda > Insecta > Blattodea > Kalotermitidae > Cryptotermes > Cryptotermes secundus. Next base: position 37,191 of record NW_019720617.1, read on the forward strand.
CGGCACCTGAGCGAGCGAAGACAGTGCATGATTTAGACCGCTTGGCTACCGTAACCGGCCTTTTCGCATAATATCCAGTGTATTATTCATAATCACTATGTGTCAGCCATCACCATTTAATCTATGCAGGTAACAAAACATCGTCATATAATCCAAGAACAGATATGAAATAAACAGAATAAATTCGCAAACATTCAGTCATCTCTTTGGAATCGCACCCTATAACTTTATGGAGAAACATCCTTCTTCTGGAGTCCTTAGTCCTTTGTCTCGTCAAGTATTTCCCGTGTTTTGAGGAATGTGTAAGTTCAGAATTGTGACTACGTGAACCCGCGCTGAAACACGTCCTGAGTTTTGTAAATCCAGACCACGTACTCTTATCTTAGTTATGTGAGTGTCATTTTAATGTTATCCTTCCATTATATTTAGGTCTCCCAATTAATCTTTTCCTTCAAATCTTCTGTGAACATTTTGTATGCATTTCTGTGCTCTCACATGCATACTATGTCCTACTGTTTCATATTCCTTTATTTGTTCATCGTGAAATATTTCGTGATGAGTAAAAATTGTGAAGATATTTAATACGCAGCCTATTCCAGACACATGTTACTTCCTGCATCCTAAGTCTCAGGTACTACTGCTCCCCTCAGGAGTCCATTCAGGCACCTCTTAGGATTTGTTCCAGCTGATCCTTTTAATTTGAAGGATGAAACATGGAACTCGTATAAACAGCAAATATAATTACAGTTTCGTAAACACACACACTTTTGACTTATCTATACTTTTCCTTCTGAGCCGGGGTAGCGTAGTTGGTGTAGCGACTGCCTACGGGCTGGACGATCCAGGGGTCGGAATTCGAGTCCCAGTAGGATCAGAATTTTCTCTTCTCCATATTGTCCAGACTGGCTCTGGGGCTCACCCAGACTCCTATCCAATGGGTACCGGGGGTAAAGCGGCAGGGTCGTGAAGCTGACCACTCACCTCCAGCTAGTGCCGAGGGCAAGAAAATGTGGATCAATATATCCATTCCCCCATACGCCTTTATGTCATAGTGCTTAATTAGTTAATCACAGGGGCAGCTTTACCTTTACCTTCTCTTTTCCCTACTTTAACGAATGTTCACACATGTGTACATTGCGTTATCGGTCGTTTGCGTATTAGCGCAATCCCCTTCTATTCGTCTTAGTTGTAATGTTAAAATATTTTATTATTATTATTATTTATTATACTGCAATTGGGTTTTAGCCCGGTGGCAGTAGTACACAATAGGACACAACAGACAAGTAACATACATTACACTAAGTGACAACATATTAAACTATTAACACATCAAATATAGTTATAATATTCCATATTATTTAAAATGTTAAAATTAGTTACATTTAACGACATCTGAATTCTTGGATTTTGTGACAGACTTGACAAGCAGTTTATTGAACAGCTGAATAACTATAGCCTTTTCAGCGATATTAATAAGGTTTAGAATAAACACCACCATTTTGCCAAGCAATCGATCTGTGACATATTTATGAAGCCTGAACTGTCTGAAATTGAATCTGTAGTCAATGAAACCGTGACTATTACAATATTACGGTGCCAAGAATATAGAGAGGAAAGTAATGTAAAATTAGTCTAACAAACGGAAAGAATTTTATACAGGAACTGAATGGAGAAACCAGAACGTAACAGAAAGTGATTAGTATCGATTTTATTGTCTCTTTTCATTTGTTCACTCTGCGCATGCTTCCTAAATGTTGTCTCTGAGAGTATAATCCTGTCACTGGAAAGAATTAAGCCCTGTCTCCTACATGCAGAATGCTTCAATGAATTACGGGAGGTGAAAGTAAAGACACAAAGAAAATGGAAAATTAAGAAAACAGGTTAGAGTAGTGTAAGCATGTAGCATGAATGTCTGTTTCATAAATACGTGTATTGATGTATGTATTGATGTAGTGTTTGTGCACCAAGAAAAAAAACACCTCTAGAACCGAAAACTTTGAGGTCACTTGGGATTCCGTTATAAGCAGGTTATACACAATACACAGATCTCTCGTGCAAACCGCGTTTTTTAACACTTGCTTCAACGTGTCCAGAATCTTCTAACTCCAAAACAGGTATGAGAAGCAAGAAGTAAAAAGACCATGGCAGGTTCTGGAAGTAAAGCTATCCCTGTAACAGGCCATGGAGGCCCATAGGGTTGTGAGACTTTGAAGGTCACACATTATCTAGACAATCAGCTCATAGATGGCGGTGAGGTTGTCAGCCTTACGCGCTCTCCGCCCTTTACCCCCCATTAAGATTCCTGTTACTCATTCCTGTTAGAGGCTGAGTCGACTCCAGGGCCATTAGATTAGATTAATTAAAAAATCCACCTCTCTGGGCTCGAACCCGCGACTTTCCAGCTTGTAGCATAGTGCCTCAACCAACTACGCTACCGCGTGCTCCCGGTTTTGAAGTAATCACGAATTTTAACAATACGTTTTCATGGTTTATTTCCCGTGTTTATGCTATATAATTTGCGACATGTTCCGGGTAACAGAGAATGTGCGACCATCACGAGCAGAAAATCGACTTAATTAAGTTTGCAGGTTATGGAAAACATTAACTGTTTGAGGAAAAGTGATGAACGTTTAGAGGATGACTCTCCTATATCAGTCTGTCAGCACTGCCTGCTTCCCTGGAGTGTAGGTTAGGAAACAGAACGCACCTCCATCTCCTATCTCCGTCTACATATCTTCACTCACATCGGACCTGCGCATTAATGTCCTTCCGTAAAGCGGAATACTTACGGTGTCTTCCCACCATGCTGGTACGAAATTATTTGCTTGCGAAATTGTTATTGCTATTGCTGTTTTACGAGCCCTTCCCCTCCATACATATGAGAGTAAACTGCCATAAAAATAGATTGCTTATAGCCCTGCCCGTAAGATGATTATCGCATATCACCCTTCATATTTCTATCCACAGACAAGTCGACTCCTGTTCTGCATTCCATTCGGTGCGTCTACTGGTGTCCACTGAACGGGACAAAGCTACGCTTCTCTGAAACTAATAATAACCGATTGGTTCTCTAAATGTTTGTCGCAGTGGTTCGCACATTACCTTATAATTATCTGGTCCATTTCCGTTGTCTCTCATGCATTTCATGAACAGGACTTCTAAGGGACAGCTCTGCTTCCGTCTTCAGGGAACCGGTTTTCATTTGCGATGTTAGTGGCAGCACTGCAGTAACCCCCGGAACCATTTAAATATTAAACTTGTACCCTAATTAAATATGAGTATGTGGTAATGTAGTGAAATCAATTTGTATAGCGATACATTAATAGATAAACACAGAGATACAGGTACATAGATAGGTAAATGGGTGAATAGGCAGATGGATAAAAAAACATGTAGGCAGAGGGCTGACTGCCAGGATGGGTGGGTGGATACAAGGATAGACAAAGAGTAGGATAGATGCAGAAATAGATAGTTAGCTGGTTAGACAGAGAGATACATACGAGGGTCGTACTGAAAGTCATGAGCAACAATTTCTTGTAAAGTAACATGCTTTATTATTGACAAACCAAATACACCACCTCAATCTACAGACCTTTCTTTATTTTTCCACATAATCGCCACTTCTTTGTACACATTTCTCACAGCGTTCTGGGAGTTTGAAAATTCCCCTTCTGTAAAATTCTCTTCCAGCCATCCGAAGACACTGACGCACTGCTTTCTGAATTGCTTCCCTTGTCTCAAAACGTTGTCCACGCAGCTGATCCTTCACAAATCCGAAAAGATGGTAGTCGGAGAGTGCCAGATCAGGGCTATAGGAGTGGTGTGGAAGAACTTCCCACCCCATCTCTGCAATTGCTTCTAATGTGAGGTGAGCGGCGTGGGGGCGAGCGTTGTCATGCAGGATGATGATGTTTCGTCCCGTACGTTTATCGCGCAATGCACGTAGGAGCTTGTGCAGCGTCTGGACATAACGAGCAGAACTGATGGTTTGCCCAGGTTCCAGGAATTCGGCCAGAATAAACCCCTCTGCACCCCAGAACACTGTGCCCATCACCTTCGCAGCTGATGGCATTGTCTTTGCCTTTTTTTTTTATGGAGAATGCATATGGTGCCATTCCATACTCTGCCGTTTCGTTTCAGGCTCGAAATGGTGAAACCAGCTTTCGTCACCTGTCACAATACAGAGCAAAAAATCATCGACTTCGTGTCGATATCTCTGCAGCAGTTCTGAGGTGATGGCTTTTCGTTGACCTTTGTGGTCTTCGGTCAATAACCGCGGGACCCAACGAGCACAAACTTTCCTATAGCCCAAGCTTTCAATCATCTCCTGTACTGCACTGTGCCCTATTCCAAGTTTTCGGGCTATTGTGTCCACAGTCACACGCCTGTCATCTTGAATGATCTCATCCACTCATTCCTTGTTGCGTTCAGTTGAGGCTGTTCGAGGACGACCGCTTCGAGACTCATCTTCGATGTTGGTAGATAGATAGATACTCAATTCAGGTAGGGTAACAGGCCTGCAGGCGGGCTGACTGGCACTTCTAAAGGCTCTGGAGTGCAGCAGGAAACAGTCGGCAGCCGACGGATGTTCAGAATATTCACAGGGCATAACATGACGCCGGCTGCAGAACTCCCCGGATCCACTGCACTCATTGGCCCCACAGGGGTACCAACTACCACCCTCCCCAAACCCCGTTGCTTTTCGAAATAAGATCGTATATACACGTAAAACTCATCCACTTAACACACTTTGGTACTGAAGATGGATGCAGCATGTACCTATGAAACGTCGGTAACATTGTCCATATCAGCATGATGTCGCAGCCCAAGAACGGAATTAACTTCAACATGACGGCTACTTGCCAATAGAACCACGGGCTCTGTCCTGTCCACGGAGTGCTTTGCCTGCATTTTGTATGGAAGCGAGACAGGGCCTCTCACTGTCACTGAAGAACGCAAATCGCATGTGTGTATACACAAAGTTCTCTGGATAATATTTCGAGATAAGCAGACTGAGGGAAGTGAAAAAGTTAGGATATTAAGTAAGGAGGAACTTCTCAGTTCTTGCAGATCGCACGGAATTTTGAAGAGAGTGAGACAGAAGATAACATTTATGGACTGAGCATGTAGATAGGATGTGGGGTAATGATGCACAGAGGATGCAATTGGGGAAATGTCAACTTGAAAGAAACTGAAGAGGATGGGAAGATAACTATATGATGAATGTTAGTGAAAATAGCTCAGAATCGTGTCAGACTCCACCTTATGAATTTACCAGGGAGTTCTTTCAATAAATCAACTACCATGATTATTTCTGTTGTAATACTTTGTGGTGTACAAAGGTCAGCTTGTGGCAGCGAAAGTTTGTGACTTGTACGTGGGAGATGACTGGTTCAATCTCGGCATGGACACCCACTGTCCTTACTGAGGTGTTCCGTTCTTCTTTTTTCAGTCCCTCGAGACAATCGACGATATATCTTAAATTAGGCCACGACCGCTTCCATTCATATCTTTTCCAAATTCAGTATCATCTAATTAATATGTACTGTACACTCTGAATTAGGAGACGGGATAGCGTAGTCAGTATAGCGACTACCTGCGGGTTGGACGACCGAGGGGTCGGAATTCAATTCCCAGTAGGGTCAAGAATTTTCTCTTCTCCGAGTCTTCCAGACCAGCTATGGGGTCCAACCAACTCTCTATCAAATGGGTACCGGGAGCTCTTACCCGGGGTAAGGTGGCCGGTGCGTGAAGCTGACAACTCACCTCCAACTAGTGCCGAGGTCAAGAAAATGTGGATCTATACACCCACGCGCACATACGCCTTCATGGCGTAGTTCTTAATTTGTTAAGCACAGGGACAACTTTACCTTTACTCTCTGAAATATGTATCAGCATTAAACAAAGTACAAAAAAGAACTTCTGAACTTGCTGCAGTAATTTTCACAGGTTTCTTTATTTATTCAGAATAGAAAGCAGTAATCCTACATGCGGTGTGAACAGAAGGATTTCACCTTGTACCTTCACTTTTGTCAGTGAAAGCAGGCCGAAAGAAAGCAGGAATTTACATAAAAAATTCCTAGCCTTGAGTGTCTTTTCCCGAGCCCTTCCATTCAGTCTCTCTTGAAACTAAAAAAAAAATCTCATTCTTTTCATTATACGTTATTTAGGAGCGACCTCTGTGCCGCCCAAGTACCGAATTATGCAAATTACCATGCATCCAGCACCCAGCAATACAAAAATACGGATTCTCTCTGCAGCGTCTTTCCGGGCACACATTCTTTTGTTTGCCTTTGCATTTTTTAAAACAAAAAATATTCAGGGTATTTTTCAAGCGCAGAATAGCAAGGGAAGGAAGTCCAAAAAAGAATCTGTGGTTCTAAATTTGAATATGATTGCATAATGTTCACCCCCCTCCCCTGCAATGGGGGGTGGGAGAGAAAGCATGTAGCTATAAAAGGCCTAGCAGACGACACAATTCACTTCTTCTTGACTTATACGGAAGCGTTGATATATTCACTCTTTTTTAACTCCCTGTAATATGAAAAAAAAATTGAAAGTGGAATATTTTACATCGAACGCTAGGAAGCTTTGTCAAAACATCAGGTTAGGCGATTAAAACATGGCAACCAGCAATAATGTTCGCTGAACAATGGATTTGTTATATACTTGTCCTGTGACAGGGTCCGAATTTGAATTTTGGCTTCAGTAACCTTTTTCTTGATCTTCTTCAGCCATTACAAAATCAATTTTCACAACTACAAACAAATTCTCGGGCTACAGATAACTCCATATAACTTTTATACTTCACGTTTAATATTTGAATTATGAAATCAGGATAACAAGATTGGTGGTGCATGTAACAAGCATGAGAGACATAAGAAATCAATACAAATTTTTTGTCATGAAGTGAATAGTAGAGACAATATCGTGGACCAGGAGTAGATGCGAAAGTAGATTTACATAAATATAGTGCGAAGATATTGAATGGACTCATCTGGCTCATGATAGGGATAGTTTGGCGGTTTCTCTTTAAGACGGTAACAATATTTTTGGTCTGATAATAGACGGGAAATTTTTGAATTCATGAATATATGTCTCAGTTTTTAAAGGACTCCGCCCCATGTGATTGTTCAGTTACATGCCTACTAGAATATGTATAAGCCTACACCTCTAAACGCATTCGTAAACAGCAAAATTAAATTCCAAAGTATTCCTTCAAATTTCTTTGCATCACCGTTTTAGAGCTTATAAAAAACTACAAATTTTTATTTTATCGTGGGGAGATATATTTTAGCACAAGATGCGGACCCTTCTAAATGCTGTAAAATAGCATCGGCATCAACAGAAAGCTGTAAATTTCTTCTGTAAATGGGAGACTAACAAATTCTCAAGAAGAAATCTACTCTGTATAATTAATTACTTATTTATCCCTCCAAAATTTACGGTATTTTCGATAAGAAATTTTCGTGGAAACGTCTCTAGTTGGCTGGAAATTTCGTTCTGCTCCTGCTCAAATATCAAATTTATCTTGCATGTAAAAGGCATGAGGAAGTGAGGACTAATGAAAGATTGTAATTGTCGACACTTCCGCCCCTGGACAGGTTGCATGAGTTTATAGAATATCGAGGTTCACACGGTGAAACACAAAGGAGAGTATAACAAAATAATGTTTGTAGGATTTGAGGTTCTCACAGCGGTGATTATGAAGAGCTCTGTCTTCTGGGATATAGCACCGTGTAGGATCTGAGGTTCTTACAGCGGTGGTTATGAAGAGTTCTGTCTTCTGGGATATAGCACCGTGTAGGATCTGAGGTTCTTACAGCGGTGGTTATGAAGAGTTCTGTCTTCTGGGATATAGCACCGTGTAGGATCTGAGGTTCTTACAGCGGTGGTTATGAAGAGTTCTGTCTTCTGGGATATAGCACCGTGTAGGATCTGAGGTTCTTACAGCGGTGGTTATGAAGAGTTCTGTCTTCTGGGATATAGCACCGTGTAGGATCTGAGGTTCTTACAGCGGTGGTTATGAAGAGTTCTGTCTTCTGGGATATAGCACCGTGTAGGATCTGAGGTTCTTACAGCGGTGGTTATGAAGAGTTCTGTCTTCTGGGATATAGCACCGTGTAGGATCTGAGGTTCTTACAGCGGTGGTTATGAAGAGTTCTGTCTTCTGGGATATAGCACCGTGTAGGATCTGAGGTTCTTACAGCGGTGGTTATGAAGAGTTCTGTCTTCTGGGATATAGCACCGTGTAGGATCTGAGGTTCTTACAGCGGTGGTTATGAAGAGTTCTGTCTTCTGGGATATAGCACCGTGTAGGATCTGAGGTTCTTACAGCGGTGGTTATGAAGAGTTCTGTCTTCTGGGATATAGCACCGTGTAGGATCTGAGGTTCTTACAGCGGTGGTTATGAAGAGTTCTGTCTTCTGGGATATAGCACCGTGTAGGATCTGAGGTTCTTACAGCGGTGGTTATGAAGAGTTCTGTCTTCTGGGATATAGCACCGTGTAGGATCTGAGGTTCTTACAGCGGTGGTTATGAAGAGTTCTGTCTTCTGGGATATAGCACCGTGTAGGATCTGAGGTTCTTACAGCGGTGGTTATGAAGAGCTCTGTTTTCTGGGATATAACGTCTTATGGTTCGTAGAAATTAAACAGGGGTTTGGAGGAACATGTCCCTTCCATCTTCAGGATCGAAGAGTAGGCTAAGAAAATTTTGCTTGCTATACTCCGTCCACTGTTGGAACTAGGGCGCCTCATCCTCAGTTATTGATGTTGACAGTCGAGTCACCATTCGAATGCTACTAGGTTATATTGTAAATATATGTCTTTCTTTCTTTCTTTTTTAATCCATCGATGGATCTACAGCCCTTCAGCCTCTTCTTTTGTTTCGTAATCGTTTTTACAGAGTAGGTAGGACTCCTTGGACGGGGGAGCAGCCAGTCGCAAGGCCGCTACCCACACACAGAACATCACAAATACAGAGTAAACGTACACAGACAACCATATCTGGGATGGGATTTGAACCCATGATCACAACGCCCAAGCGAACGAAGAAAGTTCATGCCCTAGACCGTGTGGCCACTGTGTTCGGCCCAACATTTACGTCTATGTCGGTGAGAAATTCAAGCACACTTGTGCAGGATTTTTCTTGCATCAGATTGCCTACACATTGTATGATGTACAGGGTTACTACAAATGATTCATTCCATTTCAAACACTATATTTTCCAAAATGTTAAACATATAAATATGATTGATATATGAAAAGGACCGTAAACTCACCAAATTACAAATTTTGTATGTATGCCCTGTTGGTCACACGACTCACGTCCAAACGGTAGTCGAGTTCGGTCCAGACGTTTCGTAGCACTCCCTTGCCAATGGTCATCACAGCAACATTAATGCGTTCCCTGAGCTCTACCAGTGTTGTTGGCAGTGGGAGTATGTAAACACGGTCCTTAACATGCCCCAAAAGGAAGAAGTTATCATATTTGTATGTGTAATGCTTTGGAAAGCCGGTCACGGTAGCCGAGCGGTCTAAGGCATGCACTGTCTTCGCTCGCTCGGAAACCGGGATTGTGGGTTCGAATCCCACTCAGGGCATGGATGTTTGTGTGCGTTTTTCTGTGTTTGTCTACGGGTAGAGGCCTTGCGACGAGCTGATCACTCGCCCAAGGAGTCCTACCGTATGTGTAAGATCCAGAAAAACCTAGTGAACGGAGATCATGGAGGTAGGCCTAGGCCCACTGGGGCTGTAGTGCCAAGGAAAAAAAATACTTTGGAAAATATAGTGTTTTTAAATGGCGTAAATAATTTGTAGTAACCTTGTACTCTGATTCATAGAGTAAACGGACTTTACCTGAATCATGTCGGTTTTTTCTTTGCCTCTGAAGATGAAAGCGACATATTCCTCCGAAAATTCGGTTGAATTTCAACAGACTAACGGCGTTACATCCCACAAAATATAACTCTTTTAAAAAAATATTTATTTTGTGAATTTCAGAAATAGTTGATGGAGGGAAAGTAGCCATTTTCAGTCGGACATCCTGACGGGTTATGAGGGGCACTTCACTATTTCTGTTTTCTTATGACCACTCAGAGATGTATCAGCGCTGGGATCTGCAGAGTGCTTCAGTTGATTCACTGCAGAGGTGTCGCACCCCTTCACAACAAGGTTTCCGTATTACAAAGTCACGTGCCCGGCGTCACGTGGCTCCGTGTGTTGACACGCATGAGGATACATTTCCTGGCACGCGCGCTGCGACACGCGCCATCTATTAGCGTGGCCACACGCACCAGGCAACAATGGCCCACCACATATCAGTTATGTAACACTTCTGACACCTTCCACCCCTCACTTAAGGGTAGTTTGCCGTGAGAGTTTAGTTTTATCGCCTTGCATTCATTAGATTTTGGAAAAGAATGGACTTGACTCTCTTTGGTTTATTCACTGACGTGTCATAGGTCTTATATTTTAAACAAGTAGCTCCGGGTTGAACTAAATGATTACTTTTCTTGATACGAGACGGACCGCATAGAAAACTACGCGTCCAAATATTCTTATATACTTATTAGTGAAGAAATTCCTTGCATTTTATTGAATCCAAAGTTGCATTGTTGTGCTCACAACTCGTCATTCGAGCCTGCCCTGAATCATACTCACAATTTCACACCCTATGAACAAAACACACCCCATCCTCGAAAGAGAATAAAAAATGAAGAAAGAACGCGTACATGAATTTTAAAATAATTTCAGAATTTAATTAGGCATTAAACAATTTCGAAATAATATGGTCAGTTAGGCGACAGGCTGTGAGCTGACCAACAGGGCCTCAATTTTTACAAGGGCTTGTTTCTTTGCCACTACGTTAAGACCAGCTCTTGGCCCCACAGCGCGTAGCGCGGTTTCCCTTTCCGGCAGTGGAGACACCCAGATGCTCCAAATTTATTTCCATCTAGAGTCGAAATTTATAATACGTGGAGCTTAGTACAGGCACAAGTTTATCTGTTTTCCTTTTCACAAATAAGGAAAGTGAATATCAGGCCGGGATCGCATGAGATCTAACTCCCACGTGGAATGACAAAACTTGACTGTTTCAGTCGGTGTGTAAATTTATGCCAGTTTTCTAGAAATGTATTTCTACGCCATGTTCTCATTTGTAACTGAAATTTTCAATTATTTCGTGCATAAACCCGCTTAGAATTTTGGTCTTTTAGCAGGGATTAACAGCCAGTCTTCAGTTAGAAAGGTGACAACTTTTAACTCGTAGTAACTAATTAGGCCTATATTCTGGATTAGTGGGTTATTTAAAAGTGCAATGTAAATATATTGCACCTGTTCAGATGTTTTTCGAAATATTACTGACAGTTCTTCAGACTAATCTAAGTCATTTTTTTTCCGTCATAGAAAAGCACACTGCAAAACCCAGTTCGTAGCAGCCCGTGGCACAGTTTGACAAAACGCAACCATCTTCGATGATCTTAAATAAATTTATGACTATGACTATGACTATTTATGACTATGACTATGTTAATGAAAGAAAGTCCAAATATTTCATTCGTTGAGCAGTAAATACAGTAATCCTAAACAGGTATATTGTGATATATTCGAGGCATTTATGTTATAGTTGTTCCTGTGCTTAACTGATTAACCACTGCGCCATGACCTCGGTATTATTTGCTGGAGAGTGTCAGCTTCACGGCCGGTCGCTTTCCCCCCCCCCCCGGGGAAAAAGGTATTTGTATTTTTCTTATGGTTGTTGTTAATATTCGACATGAAGTAGAATGCCAAATTTGTAAACTAACTTCTTAGTTACACCCAGGTCATTTAAAAGGCTGCGTGGCCCAAGACGCTCAGGAGCCTGTAACATCTGCGAGTTTTGTCTTGTGACGTCCTATGTAGGTAGAGGCGCCACCATCGGTTCTTCCGTCGTCAAAGGGGTCCTGTCATATGTTAAAGATTCGTCATTACCGAACTCATTATAAATTCGAAATGTCTAAAGAGTCTAATTCGTGAAAGGTGGCACGGCCCAGTGTAGAATCTCAATCTCATTGGCCACGAGGTCTAAGGCATAACCGTCTTCGCCCGCTTGAACACTGGGATCGTGGGTTCGTATCCCACTCGAGGTATGGATGTCTGTTGTGCGTTTATTGTGTGTTCGTGTTGTTCTGTGTATAAGTAGAGGTATTGCGGCGGGCTGATCTCCCGTCCAAGGAGTCCTACCGAATGTATATAAAATTAAGAAACTGAAAAGCGGCCAAGATCCAAGATAGATGGATGGACGGATGGACAGACAGACAGATAGATATATAGATGTAATTGAAGTGGATATTTTATTATTCTTGCCACATTTCAAAGCAACCAGACACATTGTGATACCATCTTTTCGACTTCCATACTTCAGCAGTGTTGAATAATTTTCATTCTGTGATTCCGAGAACCCTGGGTTGCGATTTACTTCTCAGGTCTGTTGTGTCTTTTGGTCTGCTGGTCTCGTTTACAAAGCAGAAAGTCGTGGTCTGTAAGCCATATTTAAGCCCATATTGGTCCCCCTCCTCCTGACAGACCCCTCCAGGCTACGGAGCCCCCTGTGGAATACTTGGTGATAGCAGTCTGTCCCCACCCTCTGTACCCTGCCGCCTTGTTATGTGTCCCATATTGAGCATTGTGGCTCGAACTGTCTCCAGCCGCCAACGTTTGGTGCAATGATCATGGAACATATGGGCAGAGTCGGACTTAGTAAGCTTTAGAGCCCTATTGTGTTGGTAGTTCATTGTCAGTGACAACAGGTACAGACGCTGTACAAAGTGGAAACAGGTTTCTAACTGAATAAGTAACTGGACCAAGAAGTTTACTGTCACCATATGAAAATGCTAATTCGTTTCTATGCAACTGCATTCTAGAAAACCAGTTCCATTCTATCGACGGTAGAATTTATCAAAAATGATAACATTTTATTTGTTCGGGGTGTTTTGTAGACAACACAACGCATTTTATTTGTTAATGTTCCGCCCGACTTGACGTTAGGAGCGTTCGACTCTTCCGCCTGAGTCCCCATTTGCAAAGAGACCTGCTGTGTTATAATACATATGTCCTTATAATTATTTACCGGCTATCATTGTATGCTTATCTCGCTTTCTTCCTATCTGGAGGTCCCAGGATTCAATTTCTTACCTGGAGCCGGATAATTGAGGCTTCCTGTGGTTATTAAATGTCTCTCCAATCAAATTCATAAAGTTAAGTGCCATAAAGTATAAGACTCATTCCTTCTTCCTTTCCGGTTAAACATTTACAAATATTCTTGCCATTCGACGTTACAAACTCCGTGGCCTGTAGTCTGCAAGCGAACTATATCGACCGAGCGGCCGCAGCTTGTCGGCGAAGTTAGTTAGTTAGTTAGTTAGTGCCATTCAACGCTAAATAAACCTAAACTAACCACCTGAAATAAGGTCATTAAATAATACTAAAATTCCAATGACAAATACTTATGTTAGAACAACTATAATTGCGCCATTCGTATTGAAGTCTTACCCCTGATATGCCATTAAATGAATATATTCACCAAGATGCAGTGTACGGATTGAAATACAGGAAAGACTTTCGCCATGTCAACACACGAGGGCCTCTATACTAATGCTGCTGCTTACGAGTGTTAAATATTTAACAAAATATTTGAAATACGATTAATGGATTGAAACAGAGATGGGCAGAAAACTGCATACATTTTTCAATTTCGGTACGCTAGAATCCCTTCCCAGGAAACCGAAAAGTCGTTCAGAATACAGCTGTCCCTCGATATAAGGGACTAATAAGGGATTCAGAATGTCCATTATCTCCGGTGTCCGCTATAAGCAAGTGAAGTGGCATTCGCGGAAGTACGCCACAGGAGGCACAGAGACAACGGATGTCGCTGATTCACCGTCTAAGTGCAACCCGTCCTTATAAAACTTATTTAAAACTTTCTTACATCACACAGTGCCTCTTTTTAAACCTTATTTAAAAGTTTCTGTACAATGTTCAGTGATTGAGGTTAGCTCTTTCTAAGGGACCCAACAGACTATGTATCTCCCCCCCCCACCTGAGAACGGAAAGAGATCCTGTTTCCAAAACGTCGTGTTTTCTACTATCTAGAATTCCGGACGATGGCCAGAGTAAAAAAATCCAGTAATTCTGATTATTATGCACCACCATTAGAACCTTTTAGAATCATTGTACTACATGTTTTGACTGACATTCATGACTACTAATTTGGGCTAAAGATACATAGGACATCAAACAAAGAAACCTCCTTGGCCTATAGTCCGCAAGCGAACTATACCGACCGAGCGACCGCCGCTTGTCGGCGAAGTTTAGTGCCAACTTTTGCGGGTAGAGGGTGTCGCGTGGTCAGCACAACGAATCCCCACGGCCGCTAATTTCGGTTTTCTAGACNCTTTAAAAGACGCATTGTTTGTGTGTAAGGAACTTTTAAATATGTTTTAGAAGCACGCGTTGCACGTGAGACGGTGAACCTGGGACATCCGTCGAGCAATAAACGCTGTACAACAGGAAGCTACGTTGTAATATTACATAGCCAATACTTGTACATTTGAATTTTCTTGACCTCGGCACTAGTTGGAGATGAGTGTTCAGCTTCACTCACCTGCCGCTTTACCCCGGGGGAAAGAACTCCCAGTTCCCATTGCATAGGAGGCTTGGCGGGCCCCAGAGCCAGTCTGGACTATTAGAGAAGTGAAAATTCTTGAAACCACGGGGACTCGAACTCCAACCCCTAGGTCGTCCAGCCCGTAGGCAGTCTCTACTCCAGTTCCTTACTGTACAGCCAATGTAAGCAATACACGTATAAATACANTAGAATAATTGTACTACATGTTTTGACTGACATTCATGACTACTAATTTGGGCTAAAGATACATAGGACATCAAACAAAGAAACCTCCTTGGCCTATAGTCCGCAAGCGAACTATACCGACCGAGCGACCGCCGCTTGTCGGCGAAGTTTAGTGCCAACTTTTGCGGGTAGAGGGTGTCGCGTGGTCAGCACAACGAATCCCCACGGCCGCTAATTTCGGTTTTCTAGACTGGAGCCACTATTTCCTTGAAATAGTTCCTCAATTATAATCACGAGGCTGAGTGCACCCCGTTCCAGACCGACTACTTCCCAGAAAAAATCTGGTAGCTCCGGGAATCGAACCCGGACCTCTGAATCTATAGCCAGGAATGCTGACCAGTAGACCACACCATATTTTCATTTCTTATAAGATACATCTTAAACCGCTACACTCCTAAATACGAGTAAATACATACAAACGTAAGTCCGTCACGTGTTACTAGTTTAATAAGTGCAAGTAAAATTTAAATGAAATTTTCACTTGCAGGATTTGAGGTTGTCACAGCAGCAACTATGAAAATTTCTGCTATAATCTATGATATAGCGTCGTGTAAAAGTAAGGGTAAATTGCCACTGACTTTTGTTAATTAAATATCACACTATGAAGACGTGTCGGGAGAGGAGGCATAGCTCCACCATTCTTGATTTCGGCACTAGACGGAGGTAAGTGAGCAGCTTCACGCCCCAGCTGCTTTATACCTGGGGAAAGACTCCCCGGTACACATTGGATAGGAAGCTGGGTGAGCCCCAGAGCCGGTCTGGATGGTGTAGACCAGAGAACAATCTCTTACGAGTAGTTCCTTGATAATCAACCGACGTTTCGGAGGAACATGACAACAGACTACCTGGAGTTAACCCTGTGTTTCCGTTGTAAGTAGATTTCACAATATTTTCCTTTGTAGGATAGACTTTGAAATTTATTTGTACATCAGGTGACTCTTGAGCAGGTAATCCTATGGAAGGACAGGTTGTGACCTCTCGTCTGACCAAAATCCGTGAAATACTATGACATTATCTGAAGAACAGGAGATAAGCTATTGGTGACTCGAACACATGGTCATGTGGGGTGTAGGGCACACCCCCTCCCTCACATACGGTTTAGCTGGTGCACAACTGAACAGATGGACTCGGTTTTGGGGGGGTTCAGAATGAGGGAGAATGGCTCTTCAAAGCCGCCTCATTCAAATCTCATGAACGGCTGTACAAAGAAACAGCATCCGGGGGGGGGGAGTCCCGTATTTTGCTTTGACCCGCTTCAATAACCCTCCTTTTCTATTTCCAATTAAAGTCCAATGTATTAACCATATGCGAGATGTAACCACATAAACAGGTGCTTGGGATAGGCAGTAATGCACAAAACCTGCAGTGAGTTTGCATAAGCCATGTGTAGGAAATACAAGGATTGTTAACCTGTGACTGTTGCTAATTGGTATCACGATTATACATTATTAGCCTATCACAGTGGCCCCCGGTCTAAGGCATGAACCGTGTTGCCCGCTCGAACACGGGGATAGTGGGTTCGAATCCCACTCGATGAATTGACGTCTATTTGCGTTTATTATGTGTTTGTGTTGTTCTGTGTGTAGGTAGCTGCCTTGCGACGGACTGATCCCCCGACCATGGAGTCATAGCAATTGTGTATCGATTAAGAAACTTAAAAAGCGGCCAAGGTCCACAAGGGTTGTAAAGCCATAGCTTGATTAGTTTATTGGTCTTCTTGGGTGATTACTGATTGACGTATTGACTTACTCGATTAATTTAGTAGATTAACCGACTGATTAATTCATTTTATATAAAACTGTCAACTATTTTTTTTTTCAATTTTACTCAAAACTTATAAATTGGTGCCCCTAATTTGTAACTTCAGAACATAAAATTTTACTTCAAATATATATATAGTTACTGTGAGAAGATATGTACTTTTCTATTGCCATTATTCACATATATCAATATATGACTGAGTAAGATACAGCGAAAACTGTTTGTTCTTAAGTACTGACAGCAATCAGTTCGAATATCCCCGATCTATGGCTTATCTGGCTGAGGATTTTATTACATTTGCTCAGTATCTAGGCGAGAACTAGGATAATTATTTGAAATAGGACACGAATGTCTATTGGCATAAATATTACCCACTCACAAAAGAATTAATCTTCTCATCTCATTCTACACTATACAACTTATTCAGCTGAAACAGCTTCTTTTCATAAGTAAAATGTTTCTTTTCGAGTCTTCGTTTCTATAAAAGGGGATATATCTAACTAACTTCATGGAGCTGAGTCCTTCTTGAGAAGCCGCCAGTTGTGCAGCTAGTCAGGAACTTCCCAGCATTTTATGGAACCAGAAAGTTAATCACCATGTTCACAAGAGTCATCCACCGGTCCCTATCTGGAGCCAGCTCAATCCAGTTCATAGCACCCAATCCTGTGTAAACAACACAGCAGGCCACGAATAAACACGAAAATACTAAGAATCTCCTTTCGCAAGATAGACAGGCGGCACAGGATCAGCCACCTCCAAGAATAACAATAGGAGAATTTACACGAACCTGCATGGTTTATAAATTTTAAGCTTGAACTAGAAAGTTTTTTTAAAAACTTTAAAAAGTTTTAACACCAGGAAGGCTGTTGTGAATATGGAAGGTTGATCATTGTGTACATTGTGAATTTCAGACATTATATGTGTATGTATATAATTAACACCTATTGTAATAGTAGTTTCCGAAAAAGTATTGATGCCCTCTGAGGATGATCCGTAGGGATCGAAACATGTAAGGGTGCTGAGTCTTCAAATGATAAAACTTCAATAGTCATCCATGATATGAATACAGTTGCCGTCTTGTAGTGCACTTAATTTCACCTGTTACTTCACGACATGTTTCGGCAACATAGTGCCATCATCANGGACTCCTTAGACGGGAGATCAGCCCGTCGTAAGGTCGCTACGTACACACAGACATCCATGCCTCAAGTGGGGTTCGAACCCATGACCCCAGTGTTCGAGCGAGCGAAGGCAGTTCATGCCTTAGAGCACGCGGCCACTGTGATCGGCACTCCAATATATGCTAGAGCAACACATTTACTTGTGGCTTACAAATAACATATTAATTTATAATTCAGGTGCATTATTTTGATAGGAGTTCCATCTATATTTCGACATACATCAAACCCGTAATTCAGCTCCTGCTCTTTGTGTTCCGACATACACGTACATTTGTAGCGTCCGGTACCCTTTCTTTTGACTGTGGTAGCGACAATGTTGTTCACGTAGTCTCCACTGACCCCCTCACAACTAAATCTAATTGGGTGAGATCAGGTGAATGGAGAGGCCAAGAAAAACGTATTTTTTCTTGTAGTTTCTTGCTTTTTGGAGTGTAGATTTTTATTCTAGGAGCTGGGATATCTCAGTCGGTATAAGGACAATTTACGGGCTGGACAGCTGTAGTTAGATTTCCGGCAGAGGTAAAGATTTTTACCTACACCACAGCGTCCAGCCCGAGGGCCCATCCAGCCTACTAACCAGTGGACTCCGGAGCCCTTTCTTCAGGAATAAAGCGGCCGGGCCGTGACTCTGACCACCCACCACCATCTAGTGCCGAGATGAGGAATGATGGAGCTATATCTCCATTCCCCCATACTCTTCGTGGTGCTTAAATAATTAAGCGCAGAGACAACTTAACCTATTTCTATTTTTAGCCCTCTGAAGCATTTTTACTTACGGCGCCACCTTGCATGAGGACTAATCAATTTTTATTTAATATTAAACTGAATCTTAAAGAAATAGGATCTAAGTATATATACTGGATTCAACTGGCTCAGAGTAAGATCAACTGCTGAACTGTTCTGGAAACGTCAGTGATCCTTCGGGCTCTTTTATTTTATCGACTGAGCAGCTATTACTTCCCAAGAATGACTCTGCTCTGTGCAGTTAGTACCGAACACACGACCCTCGAGAAGCGTGTGCTTCGTACCATAATCCAGCAGCCCCCTCCTGACATTCCCCTCAAATCTCACCTCCTTTCACCACACCACAGTGTCTGTACACACTCTGTGTTCACACCAGACATTGTGTAAGTTACAGAAACATTTGATCCTACTAGTCCTTAATTAAACAGTCCATTAATAATATTGTCCGAGCGATTATGTGAATAATTCTTAAGTTACATTATGTTATTTGTGTTTTCATGACATGTAGGCCCATTGCTAGACAGCAACCACGAAATAACCAACTATACAACAGCCGTTGCTAAGTCACAGCTGCGCAGACAAGCATATTTCCACAGCAAAACAGAGAAAATGTGTTTTTTGTGCGATCCCTGCCGATTTGTTATAAGCAGGACATGTTAGGAGCTGCAGAGAGTTGGTTGGTGAGTTAGTGAGTGAGTTAGATAACAGCTGGGGTTCAATTGTTGCAAGCTGTTGCTGTGAGATAGTAGCAGCTGAGACCGGGGACAGTTTTGGAACCCAGAGAAAGTAGAACGCATGCCGTTGGAAGCCGCTACCGAGCAACGGCTAGTGAAGACTGTAACAGACTTAGAAAAACCTAGTGTGTTCTGTGGTGGTTTAAGAAGTGTGTAGAACAGTGATAGCATAATCCTTACTTGTAGTTACGGCTTGTAAGAGTCCAATAAAACCGAATATCAATCCAAACCCCGTCTGTGGTCACTAAATTATGTTGCGTTTACATGTTTATATTATATTAAAAATTTTATTTAATGCTATTGCATTGTGTCATCACTACATTAAAATGCTCGTTCCATGAATGGTCACATGACAAATATTAATATCTTATTTAGCACAAATAAAACTATGTATTTCGAGCACATCTATGGACTTGTACTTGGGACTACCAAATTCGAATCCCTGCCCGGAATGATGGCTGCACCAAATAAGGATTTTGTCGTTTTTTTTTTTTCATATTCTTCAGGGGAATCCGTGGGCTGAAATAGGCCACTACCACCTCGATATACTGGTATGTCCTTAAATACTCATATTTTCCTCTAATTCAAAATATCATACATTTTACAGCAGATTCTCGATATTTCGATGTGAACGGGACACAGGTTGCCTCGAACTATCGAAAACTCGAATAATATGGATTACACCATCATCCCCCCCCCCAAAAAAAAAGCAATTTACAGTGTGTAAGATTGTATTAATACAGGCCAACTCCAACTTACGAACATAATGTGTTCTCTTAAAAGTGTTTTAATTTGAAATTTCGCAATCTGAATTTATTTTATCATAAGGTGTGTTGTTAAATTTGTTAAAATATTCTCAAGCACGGGTTGCTGTATTTGTGAAATGAATTTGGGGTTGCAATTTATTAGATCGTGCAGTGTTCATAAATATGAATTATTCCTTTTTTGAAAGTTCGTAACTAGACGTTCGCCTGTGTACATATTTACCCACATTATAAATAATTTATGACTGCTTGATAATTTAACACGAAAAAATAATTTTCGAAAGATCCTGAGTTCACTTCCAAAATTCGCCACAAATTTCAAAATAAATAAAATATCTGTCAGTACTGGCCAAAATTCCGAAATTTCGGATACCCTCCCCCCACCTGCAGTTCATATGTCAGATGTAATATTGGCGTAATTAATACAAAAATTTACAAGAGAATATTTTAAAGGGCATTGTATTTAAATGATCTAAGCGTTTGTGAGGACGACATATTAATAAAATTATTGCTTCTCTGAACATTATTCAACGTCCAGTTTTTTAATTTAAAATGCGCACCATTTCGGAGAATGGATTCTGTCTACTCAGTTGGGCCCAATCCACAGAGCTAGTACGCACTGAGAAGCACAAATATAACCCGAACAAACGTCTGCTTGAAAAATAAAAATTAGCCCAACATGCGTACTAAGAAGGACGCAGAACATGTCGCAAAGGAGCGAAGGTCTTGAAGATTGAACCAAACACCACCTGCAGGAAATACAAGCAACCCGGCCACATGTTTCTGGCAGATCGTCCGATCGGTCAACCCAGCTTGTCCATCCTTCCTTAAGGCCTCCCTCATTATCGCAACTGAATTCAGAAAACTATAACCCCGTCCAGTGTAGGTTATGTGAGAAAATTATGTTTTTATATTGGTACCACAAAGAGAAGTGGTCTCCTTAACGATGATTTCTGATATTACTCTGATTTTAACAATAGCCATGAAACAGTGCATGGACATAGATGCTAGGCCTCATGTGTGTGGATCTTTTAATGTTTTTAATGTTTGTTTTAACTCTCGCAAGAAAATTTCGAAGATAAGAACTAGCTCTATCGATTGGGCGCAACTGAGCAGGTTTCACCTGAAGACGGACACGTTCTGTTTTACATAAAAACAACAGGAAGATGGATATGTCCAGAAACACAATGATGGTACTGTATTTATTTGTTGAGTAACACTGCCAGATGCAGAGAAAATAACCTGTGGCGAAATTGGAATAATCTCTATTCAATAGCACTTGTTTGTTAAGTTCATTAATTCGATATTTCAAATGTTGAAAAAGAGAACAGGGAAGTGCATTGCGCAAATACCATAGGGTTAACCCAAACAGATGATATTACGGTATACAATCAATCAGTAGAATTCTGTATTATTTTGTATTTCCTTTCCAAATTTTATAATGTTTTCTAATAAGTCAGAAAGAGTGTTCTATTAATTTTTTATTCTGTTCTTAATGCTATTACAGAATTTAAAACGTGTTTAAATTTACTACTTAAATAAATACGTATTTGGAAACATCCGCTATTTCTATATACGTCGTTAGGGCTATTCATTTGTATCTGACTGAGCGACAGATGGCGAGTTGTTTCGGTACTTGGCGGGGGTTGCTGACAATGGTGAGGTCCTCTGGTTGTTGAAGAACCTCCCCTCCCTGTCTGAACTAGGGCACTGGCAGCCAGCGTTTAGTGCAGTGTTGTCCACTGCCTCCAAACAAATAGAAGCCATTTCAGTCGCATGGTGAACTTCGACAATTTTAAAGTATGTCTTGTAATGAAATCCGATGCATTCTTGCTTACGAGCAATCCTTTGGAGAGGTTCCTTCGTTAATATCACGACCACTCACTGTCAGCAATCTGAACTTGTTACTCAACTAAGTAAATACAAGTTGCTTTAGAATTATGACACCAATACATGGTTTTGTCAAGTTGTACTAAGAATTCGTGTATTAAAATGAAGTTCTGAGAAGATCATCTGCTTTTAACCGGGGAAGGTGGGAAGGGGGGGTTATCGGTCAGACTATACAATGCTAATATGCGCTCCAAAATTTTGTGAAAATTTTTAAAAATTAATGAGATGTTCCACGCGTCATTGGCCTTCATAACAGTTAATGCCAGGTACAAATAGCTGATATCACAGTACGAATAATGCTGTTTAGTCACAAATTGCATTTAATTGCATTTCTCTGAATGCATAGGAGGTGAAAAATATTCCAAATAAAAATTCTAACGAGCAGATTGTCGTAGAAATAACGTGCTGTGCTTGTATGTGGGCAATAATGGGTTCAATACTTATCTGATTTACTGGTTTTCTTGACTGATGTGTTCGGGGTATTCGTCAGGCACGAGACAAGTGCCAGGAAATTGTCAGTATCAGACAACAGAATTCTTCTTCAAGATATTTTGGAACTCAATATTTGCTAATCATAATACGGTTCGACACAACACTATGCAGACGCTGAAGACATTGTGAAACATAACCAAAAATAAAATAAAAGTTTTGGACACGAACGAAGTATATCTTATGATATATGCCTTGATTTATTCGATGTCGTTGTTATGAAAGGTAACGTCACGTGTCGGGGATACGCGTAATGAAAATAAGGGGTTCAAGATCGGATGATCGGATTTATTAGCACTTTGGTTACAATCTCTCTTAATTACAAATTAATACAGCGCCATTGCGCTGTAACGTCACACACTAAGTCCTCTAATTCTTCTTCTTCTGGCCACACTGCTGTTCCTTTGGAACTTAAGAATTCAAGTAAAGTCCATCTGTTACTCACTCCTCCAGCTTACGACTGCCCGCAAAGGACCTACAGAAAACACGTCACGTGATTTCTATCCACTGTTTGTGACGTCACTGCCTACGCGGAACTGTGTTTACCGAGCCGTTTCCTACGAATGGGTTGCAAAACCCCGCTGTTCTATTGTTGCGTGCGTGTAATGCGTGGTGTTTATCGAGCCGCTGCCTGGCAGTGCGTTGAAATATCACAATATCTTAATTGGTTTAAATGAACTTTAGTAAGTATCTACGCTCTTATATTTTCCCGGGCTCTGAGATCCTACGACAACCGTGGTATTCTTCATGATATATCCCATTCTTCTGTGCTATTTGCCTTCAGCCTCCACCTCTTCACTTCCGGCTCTCGTAAATCATTCTTGGCATTTTCCAGCCTATTTCAGTTTTCTTCTACCTTCTGTTTAAATTCCTGACTTTTCTTAGCTACCCTTGTGTTGTTCATGCTGAACACATGTCCAAACAACATCAATCATATCAATACCTGCTACCAGATAAGGGGTTTTATATAATCCCTTGAGTTCTTGAGTTCTGATTCTTGGAGAGCCTTGCTCAATTATTAGTCCATATACTATTTTCCCCAAATATTTCCTCCCCCATGCATATGATATAACCTTACCCTTTTCACCCATGGACCACGTTTCATATTCATAAGGTAAAGCTGTCCCTGTGTTTAACTAATTAAGAACAACGCCATAAAGGCGTATGGGGGAGTGGATGTATAGATCCATGTTTTCTTGACATTCGCACTAGTTGGAAATGAGTATTCACCTGCACGGCCCGGTCGCTTTAACCTTGAGAAAAAAAAGCACTCGGTAACCACTGGATGGGAGGTTGGGTGTGGCCCAGAGCCGATCTGGACGACGTGGAAAAGAGAAAATTCTCGACTCTAACGGGACTCGAACTCCGATCCCTCGATCGTCCAGCCCGTAGCCGGTAGCTATACCGACTGAGCTATCCAGGCTCTTATGTTTCATATTCATACATAATAAATTGTTTTTTTAACACTGTAGACCTATATTTATATTTTATATTTTGTTGAACGTTCTATACTAAAAAGATCTTACAAATCAAGTCTCAAAATATAAATAGCCAATTTCCTCTCTGGTTGCCGCTTCGTTGTTTAAAAAATTTACCCCCAGTTGTTGAAAATTTTCACCTCTGAGATCTAGAGATTTCTTTGCGAAAATTTTGAACAACTGTATACAGATGACTGGAGTTAACTAGATAAATGCTTACTCGTATACGTAGTATGTATGGAGCTGTTTCTGAAAACCTCATTCAGCGCATGAAATGTCGCATACTGGACACCCCTGATACTTCTGGGAAGTGAAGTATGTACGTACCAGTGCGGGTCCCTCCCCCTGTTCCCACTTTCGTCCCTTAATAACAGCAATGCACCATCACTCATTTCATTTAAAGGGCCACGCATAAACCATTCGGTTTTATTTAAAAGTTACTTCATATGATAAGTAATAAATTTCACATTGTATCAGAAGACGAGGAAAGCTAATCTTTTCAAAGAAAACTTCTCTCATGTCTGTCCCACGTGGTCTCTTGCCGTGAGACTTTCAAACTATGACTTGCTACGCATCTCGATTCTTTCAACATGTGTGCCACATGACCGACATATCACTTGCTCCAGGTACACCAAAATATGAAGGGTTTGCAATGCAGGTGAGATACGGTTTCCATTGGTACAGAAATTTTTGACTTTCCATGTTTACAACGTACCGATCACAGTGGCCGCGGTCTAAGGCATGAACTGTCTTCGCCCGCTCGAACGCTGGGATCATGGTTTCGAATCCCACTCAAGGCATGGATATCTGTGTGCGTTTATTCTGTGCGTAGGTAGCGGCGTTGTGACTGGCTGACCCCCTGTACAAGGACTCCTACAGACTGTGTATATGGTTAAGAAACTGAAAAAGCGGCCCAGGTCCAACAAAGGACTCTAGAGCCATAGATAGATAGGTTGGTTGGTTGGTTGGTTGGTAGTTGATGGTGGCCGATTCATTGTTAGTTCGCATATAGAACAGAATATGTCTCGTTGATATCAGTCTATATGATCCTATAATATTGATAAATATCATAGGAAATAATCCATACTGAACTCTCAGATTGATAATGGCCGCGCCATAGCTCAAGCGGTTAGTCCCTGGCTTCCCACCGCGGCGGCCCGGGCTCAATTCCGGGTCTGGTTAAATGAGATTTGTGCTGGACAAAGTGGCGCTGGTGTGGGTTCTCTCCGAGTACTTCGGTTTCCTCTGCCAATCTTCATTCCACCAAATTCTCCATCATCATAATCACCCGGGGCAGGCTACAATAGGCCAATCAGTGGCCGCCGTGCCGAGTGGACCCAGTTAGACTCCATCCCCCACTAAGCGAATAAAAAAAAAGAATTAGAATTAATCAGATTGATAGAGGGTTAGAATTATTGAGTAATATTCGCAAGGTATAGGGTTCGAAAATAAGTAAAGGCAGTGAATGAGGTATTACATGGTTCCACGCAGTCCTTACGGCCAATTTCCAGGACATAACTTGTAATAAAACATGGCCCCTTCGTGTACAGTCGATATTCCATGGAAATGAGACATTTTTAACAAGCTAATAATTGTTGCTTAGTTAGTGAGTACGTTCGTTGTTTTGAGGTACTTTAAGGCGCTTTTCTGTCTTAACAAAAATCGATATTTCCTTGTCCTGAGCCACACTGTCACGTGTTTAGAGGTGCGTGTCTATAGACGGGGCATGGATTGGATATTGGGTTTCTTGACCACTTATACACACCACAAGGTAGAACACGTAATTACAGCTCTATCGTTAATCTACACACTTTACAATTGACTGGGACAAGCTGTCTTCTCATTCCTCACTCGTCGTATCCTGGCAACGGATTTCAACACAGTAATTATACCAGTCTCACTGTAACTGCTCACATATAAAGTCTTCTTTTCACAGCTGTATTCTTACAACTAAACTAACTCTCTGTGGCCATTTCTTCTCAATTATGTTCGACTGCCGCCTCAAAGGACTTTCTCTATTACTCCTCAGTCAGAGTCAGAGTCAGAGTCACATTGCGACTGACTGCCACTCAGTCAGTAAGTCTTGGTGTTGAGCCCAATCTGGGAATCACGACCAGATATTTATTACTGTTTGATAGTTACGGCATTGTTCTTCTTGGGTGCCCTCTCTGACGAGAGGACGGATCTGTCTTCTGTACATGCTGCTGGCTCTTGCCAGCGCAGTCTTTCTCGGGTCCAAGTCCCTTGGGACTCGAGACCGTATTTCACCGTCTCAGATTCGAGACTTCCCTTTTCGTCGCCTCCTACGACTCGCAGGGTCACGGTGGAGGTATTCGACTCCGCCTCCAGTTCGCCTAGAATCCTTGTTATATAACATCGGGGCGGACCGAAAAGAAAACACCTTTTCCATCGTTATGGCCCAATAATATCTAGATTGTTGCTTGCGTATTCTTTGCAGCGAGAACGTGTTTACTCAGCCGTTGCCTAGCAGTGGACGTCTGTTCACCTATTTCATAGTAACTGCTGTACTCGTTAAAATATGATTCCAGTATCCTTTGTTTTAATATCATCCTCCCATTCATGTTTCCCAATTGAGACAGCGTCGTTAAATAGCTTACAGATCAGCTTTCTTTGAGAAGAACGCTTGGGGTGCGCCGATTTTCTGTAGTGTAGGAGACCCTTTAACTCTTTCTCACGTTCTTTTGGTGTGAAGGAAGAAACCAGAGGCTGATGCAATGCGATCGGGGACAGGCGGCTAATATATGAGGCAAGAGCTGCTGCTGGTGATTTAAGAAGATTTGTGGGGCTCAGGATAGTGAGATAACCGGGTGAACAAGGAAAACAGCTACAGAGGATGTGCTAATTTATGTAGATGCCTTGCTCTTCGAGCTAAAAGGACATAGAGCGCGTTACAAAAGCTCGGCATTGCATTTCGAATATTTGAACCATTATCTACAAAACACATTTCTATATAACTGACTGCCTCCATGTAGCTGAGCCCTGAGCCCTTATATCCCTGAAGATTTTCGTAAATTTATGGAGAAATAAAGGAAATTTTACGTATTTCTTTGCATGTTTTCTTACAATTTAATTGACTTTTGGACCATTCTGTTAAAGTTGTCTTGGCCTTTCTATCACGAATTTCTATAAGAACGATGACTTGAAGAATTTCACTTAAACTGCCGTGTGCAAATTAAGAGACAGCGTGTTCCAGGAGAACTGATCTGTCTTGATGACGTAGCTGCTTGTAGCAGGGCGCATTCAATTGCACGTCTTGATTAACAGAGCTCACCGTTTTATAATTTTTCACAATGACTTAAGAAACAGTGGAATAAAACGTAGAACTTGGTAGGTAAAATGTGAAATTATCGTCACAGGCACAATGAATCAGGCAGCCCTGAACCAAGTCGGCCATCAGCCGCAATTGTTCTTCCTCCTACGCAGACAGTAATTTTTCAGAAGCTAATAGTTCCTCGAATAGACATGAAATTCCGTCGCCTTTTACGGTTCCCACTATAGAAACCTGTTTTAAGCCAGTTAAATCCAATCTATATAATCATATCCTTTTTAATTTTTATCCATTTTTATAATTTCCTTCATTAAACCTAGGGTTTCAAAATATTTTCTTCCCTTCTGGTTATCTGAAAATATTAAATGAAACGTCAATGTTTCGAATGTAGTCTTTGGTTCCATCATCAAGGACTAATATGATGAGTGACATGTAA
Source organism: Cryptotermes secundus (assembly GCF_002891405.2). Lineage (NCBI taxonomy): Eukaryota > Metazoa > Arthropoda > Insecta > Blattodea > Kalotermitidae > Cryptotermes > Cryptotermes secundus. The sequence continues at coordinate 64,849 of NW_019720617.1, forward strand.
ATTGGTTTATCGGAGCCAAGAAGTTAGTAACTAACCATCCTGTGCTAGTATAAATTTTTACTTTTAAATTGTGACACCGTGCAGTCATGTAGGTTGTTAAAAATATTTTGGATGAATATACTGAGTCTATCTTCAGAGTAGGTCTCGTATATGTTGGAAACAGTCTTCAAAATGTCGCATTTTCCGTACCAACACGATTTATCTTCCATGAACACTGCATTTCATGCAAATTTGCAGGCCATTCAGAATAGCTATACACTACAGTAATGAAATGGAAGGGGTTTACGCTAAATAATCGTGCCTTAGTCCACTCCTTCGCTGCGGAAATTGAGTTGTCTGGTGCTGGTGCAATCCACCCTTCCTTGGGCAAGTCGTATATATCTCCAATATGCACACTTCACTGACTCAACTTCTGAGCTCTTGCCGGCCTGCTCAATCCCTGGTTCTTCCCGATTTACTCTTATTTATTTAATGGTTAGTTAAGCAAATCCACAGATTAAGAATTCATTGTGAGCTCCGTCCATTGAATAAGATAAATCTACTCCACTGGAACAAAGTACATTTTGTCCTACATGATCGTCGAAGAATTAATAAACTTAAAAAAAATTAACCTAGATATGTCATTAGAAACAGAATAACTACTTGATATGCCGACATTCCTTCAACATTCGTAGGAAATCTAAGCCCTCTACGGAACCGGAAGTTTCATCTCCGCATTCACAAAGAATCCTGCCCTGCACTCTCTCTGGAATTTGACGTATCCATTTCACATCTTGCCTCCTGCTGCTTCAATTTATGCCTGCATAGCTCAATTGATCTATTTCCGACATTTTTCCCAACAGATATTTTATGCATATTTCAAATTTCTCAATGAGTCCCTTTTAATCTCTCCTTTCTTAATTTAATTAATTTAATTAATAAAATTAATAGTTAATATCCAAACTAATATGTACTGTGACGTATAGACCCGTTGCTAAGAGGTAACTCTGCAAACGACGACCGAATAGCTCGGCAAAGACGTTCCCGTTGTTAGGCAGCAGATACTTAATAATGCAACAGTTGGAATAAAAATGGAAAATGTGTGTTTTCTATGTGGTTCATGTCGAGATGTTATAAGCGAGGGACACATTATAGTCATTTGAGAGTTCAGTTCTGTACGGGAGGTAGTGAAAAGATGACCGGAGCGCGTGATGCTGAAGAATCTCCACTGTTAGAGACCGTTGCCAGGGAACGACTGGTGAAGATATAGCGGGCGCTGTGGTGATTCATGAATGGTCGAGATTAGCGGCGGCGCTGTAATTGCTTGTAATTTCGAATCGTGTCTATAAGTGGTTAATAAATCCATTCAGCAATCCAAACCTTGTCTATATTCATTCATACATGTGACTATTATTTTATGAAGAGTATGAGTAATTAAGATCATTATGAAATTCTCTTCTATTTAAAAAGTGGGATAATGAATAAGCTGAAGGGATAGCAATTTAGTGCACTTTCAGTTACATTGTCTGAACGCAGTGAGCTTACTACACCAATAACGGTAGAATTACTGCAAGTAATTTTGTCCTAAAATGCATAAAAATTCAACGAGCTTGTTGCAAAAATATACGTAATACGTAATAACAGACGTTACAAAAGTTTCAGTCGTTATTGAAAATGTCTATTCCATATTAATTAAGAGTATATGGTTATTGTTCCTTGCAATTTCACTTTATCGCTCAATGTTCAGAATACATTATAAATACCCTATGGCTAATGTTATAATTTAATATTTTTTCAGAAGAGAAGAACTAAAATAAAAAATTCTGCTTTTGTATACTTTCTGTCTCGATAAGATTTATAAGATAAACTATTTTTATACATATTTGAAGTACCCGGAGGCTAATATTGCTAATAAGAATTTTTCTTGGTTTGCAGGTAGAGGTTACGCCAAAAGGTAGAAACCTACTTCAGGCCATACACGCTAACAACTGCAAACATATCAGTACCAGAGAACCGACGTACTGGCCATCCGACCCTAACAAGAAACCCGACCTACTAGACTTCTTTGTCCTCCGTGGCATAACAGCCAGCTACATCCAAGTCGAATCGAATTTCGAACTATCGTCTGACCACACTCCAGTGATAGCAACACTAAGCAGATACCAAATAAACAACCCCAGCATGCCAACACTCAGTACAAAACAAACCAACTGGGATAACTTTCGCACGTACATCGACGAACACATCAACCTAAATCTAAGAATCAAAGAACCTCAAGAATTAGACGAAGCCACACAACATTTCACTACCACAATACAAGCGGCAGGATGGTACTCAACCCCAACCATAGCCGATAAACGAAACAACGAATCAAA
>NW_019720617.1:68111-71710 GCF_002891405.2 Cryptotermes secundus
CACAACTGGCAGATCAACATAAACCAGAACAAATCGGTCCACATTACCTTCACAACAAGACGAATAGTATGCCCACAGGTATCGATAAACAACATTCCCATACCAGTTAAAAACGAAGTGAAATATCTAGGTCTGCACTTAGACCAGAAACTGACATGGCATAAGCATATCAAAACCAAACGACAGCAGATAAACCTAAAACTAAAGAAAATGTCTTGGCTCCTGGGACAAAAATCTAAACTATCCATGAACAATAAACTACTCCTATACAAATGCATCAGTAAACCAATATGGACCTACGGGATCCAACTGTGGGGTTGTGCTAAACCGTCACATACAAAAATCATACAGAGAATACAGTCAAAAATCCTACGAGCAGTCGCAGATGCACCCTGGTATGTGTCCAACCTATCTCTTCACAACGACCTCCAAACTCCTTTCGTCAGTGACGAGATCCGCAGACTGTCGAGACTATACAGCGCACGACTAGATGGACATAGCAACAAACTCATAGCGGCCCTGAATACTCCGCCAAAGGTGCCACGGAGACTAAAACGGCAATGGCCTACTGACCTCCCCGAAACCGCTGAAGACACGGAAACCAAAATTATCCATCTACAAGACCGATAGGGGATTCATCGGAGGATGAATGCTCCACTCATGCCACTCACCCACAAATTTACTTAATGCTCCACAAATAAGAGAGCAGATTGTAAATACGCAGTTACTTAAAAAAAAAGGTAGAGGTTAATGAAGTTTACTTACGTTTTGCAATTAGAATAAGACAAACGTAAAAAAAATAGCAAAGAATCTCTCCCAAATTAACATACATGCCACTTTTTATGAAATCCCGATTGTCCTGTTGGGAATGTGCAGCTTTTGTACGCTGATTTCTGCTGATAAGCAAAATATGTTCGACTCGAGAAACTGTACTAGGACTGTCACTTTATTTACTTCTCTAGGCACTGAATTATTATGATTTATAATTGTACTGAGTTTCAATTTTTAATCCCAGCTGGTAGATAAACAGGCACTTTAGACTGATTATACGAGGTAGAGTCATTAAGTTCGGGGACTGTGGTTTTGTCGCATCCTATTAAAAGGTATTCACATACATTCACACAGATCCACATCGACCCTCAAAATAGTTGCAGTTGGCCACTATGCAAGTCTGCCAACGTTGATATAGCTGCCGAAAATATTGCTGAAACATATTGGCACGAAATTCCCGTACGGCGTCTCTTGTTGCATTGACCACCTCCTCGGACGACTGAAATCTACGACCACGTAGCTTTGCTTTCAAGCGGTGAAGGAGAAAGAAATCGCACGGTGAGAGATCAGGTGAGTACGGAGGGTGTGGCAAAACGGTGACCTGTTGCCTTGCCAGTTCCTCTTGGACAAGAACAGAGCGATATAGATATAGATAGCGAAAACATTGTCAAGGTTAAACAGTTATCGAGATCTGTCACCTAGCAACGGCTAGTGCAAGCAGATATAGAAGGCAGAGAACACTAAGCATATATTGCTGTCTTCTCACCGAAGTGCAAAGCAAAATCATGACATAAATATACTTAACAGATACTCCGAAAATGTGGCACAGTTCAAATATTTGGGAACTTACTTACTTACTTACTTACTTACTCATGGAGCTGAGCCCTTCTGGAAGAGCCGCCAATTCTGCAGCTACTCAAGAATTTTCCAGCATTTTATGGAACCCGAGGGTTCATTACCGTGTTCACAAGAGCCCTCCACTGGTCCCTATCCTCAGCCAGATCAATCTAATCCATACAATCCCATCCTATCTCTCTAAGATCCATTTTAATTTTGTTCACCTACCTACTCCTTGGTCTTTCTTCCTTCCTGCTTTCCCACCAATATCCTATATTCATTCCTCCCTTCTCCTATTCGTGTTACATGCCCTGCTAACCTCATCTTCCTTGACTTGATCACTCTAAACATACTTGGAGAATAATACAAGTTATGGAGCTCCTCATTATGCAAGTTTTCTCCAACCTCCTCTCACTTCATCTCTCTGCGGTCCAGCTTTCTCCTCAACAACCTGAGTAAATATTTGGGAACGAAAGGAATAAATCAAAAATTTATTCGGGAGGAAGTTAAGAGGAAATTGAATTCGAGTAATGCTTGCTGCCATTCAGTTCAGAAGCTTTTGTCTTCTCGTCTGCTGTCTACGAGTAAAGATGTAAAAATCAGAATATGCAAAATTATAATTTTGCCTGTGGTTCTGTATGTATGTGAAACTTGGTCTCTAAAATTAAGGGAGGAATATAGACTGAGGGTGTTTGGGAACATGGTGTTGAGGAGAATCGTTCAAACTAAGAGAGATGAAGTGACAGGACGTTGTAGAAAACTGCATAATGAAGAGCTTCGTAACGTGTACTCTTCTCCAAGTATAATTAAAATGATCAAGTCAAGGAGGATGAGGTGGGCAGGACATGTGGCACGAATGGAGAGAAGAGGAATGCATATAGGATATTGAAGGGAAAGCCAAAATGAAAGAGACACTGGGAAACAAGGTTTAGTTGGGTGCGTAATATTAAAATAAACTTTAGAGTGATAGGAAGGGGTGGTATGGACTGGATTGATCTGGCTGATGATAGGGACCAGTGGAGGGCTCTGGTGACCACGGTAATGAACTTTCAGGGTCCATAAAATACCGGGAAATTCTTAAGTAGCTGCGTAACTGGCGGCTCCCTAAGAAGAGCTCAACTCCATGAAGTTAGTTTAGTTAGCATAAAAACTATCCATTTCGTCAATATCTGGCAGAAGCCTCCTTCCTACATTTGTTTTTCTCGTGAATTCATACACAGTGTTACAGTATCCCTGTGCTAATATCTGTCACAGGCCCATTATCGTAATTCTGTGTAAGCCTCTACCATTTTAATCTTATTCGGTAATGTGCTTTTCCTCGTTATATTGCTTTAATTTAAATAAGCAATATATCCACTTGCTCCAGGTGCTGCTGAGGTACAAACGCTGTGCTCTACAAGTTTGTTCCGTGTACAGCCAAAGAACGTGTTACTACAATGTCTGTAGCAGAGGTGTACTATAGTTCCACATTCAGCCCCAAGTCGCCGGTCGCCTCTGAAACGGAATTTATTCTGGGCTGATGGTCTTCTTAAGTAAAAGTAAAGGTATCCCTGCAACACAGGGTTGTGAGACGTTGCGGCTCCCTCATTTTCTAGACAATCGGCTCACAGATGACTGTAAGTTTGTCAGCCTTACGCGCCGGCCGCCCTTTACTCCCCAGGAAAATTCCTGGTACTCATTTCTGTTAGAGGCTGAGTCGACCCCATGGCCATAGTACGGCTGGAAGGATTAGGTCAATTGAAAAGACTCCAATGACCTCAACGGGACTTGAACCCGTGACCTTTCGGCTTGTAGCACAGTGCCTCAACCAACTACGGTACCGCGTACCCCCCCGGTGCTCTTAAGTACATGGAAGAATGTCTAGATTCAAACCCACCTGGTAATCTATGGAAAAGCATCGGAGCGTTGTGACTTACACAATGAACACAGAAAAGCTTTGTAAACTCAGCAAGGAATAAAGAAATTTCTAACGTGTTTTAGTGTATGTTTTA
>NW_019720617.1:71773-74452 GCF_002891405.2 Cryptotermes secundus
CTAGACAATCGGCTCACAGATGACTGTAAGTTTGTCAGCCTTACGCGCCGGCCGCCCTTTACTCCCCAGGAAAATTCCTGGTACTCATTTCTGTTAGAGGCTGAGTCGACCCCATGGCCATAGTACGGCTGGAAGGATTAGGTCAATTGAAAAGACTCCAATGACCTCAACGGGACTTGAACCCGTGACCTTTCGGCTTGTAGCACAGTGCCTCAACCAACTACGGTACCGCGTACCCCCCCGGTGCTCTTAAGTACATGGAAGAATGTCTAGATTCAAACCCACCTGGTAATCTATGGAAAAGCATCGGAGCGTTGTGACTTACACAATGAACACAGAAAAGCTTTGTAAACTCAGCAAGGAATAAAGAAATTTCTAACGTGTTTTAGTGTATGTTTTACTAAATAGTTAACTAATTTTGGACCAGCCTATATATAGTGTCGAATAATGAATTTGAAATGTGGAAGTGTTCGTGACCGCATTTTATGCATAATCCCAGGATTTGCATGAAAGGACTGAAGAAAATCACGAAAAGTCTCAGTAAGGACAATTGGTTTCCGAACCGAGATTTAGAGCCAGGGAACTCTCGAATGCAAAGCAGTAGTGCCAACTGCAAATTTCTTTAGCATGCATGGGAAGAATATAAAATGGAAACAGAAATTTAGTCTGAAAATTTGAAGGTGAAAAGTCACGGGGCAGATTTGGGCATGTATTATAGGATAATATTAGAATAGGTCTATATATTGTGACATGACGCCTAAAGCCGGAATAATGAAGTCAGAATAGACGTCCATTGCTAGGCAAGTGCTCGGTAAATATATTCCTGCGGAAACATATATGCAAGCAACAATCGAATAACGTCTGTTGCTATGCAAAGGTGCTATAAACACGCCATCTCAGCAATAGGGAAGCTGTTTTTCTGTTTGGTCCGTGCAAAGTGGGTATAAAGAAGAGTCTATTTGAGAAGAGTTAGTCGAGTTTCGAGACACCAGCCTGCCAGGATATGAGCTTGGGAGCAGAGGAATTGAGTTGAATCGAGTCTTCGGAACGGAGAGCTGCAATAATGGCAAGAAAGGAGTTAGGCTGCGAAAGGAAGACTTCATGTGTGATTTGAAGTGCCAGTGAGACTTTGTGTAACGGTGAACTGTAAAGTGTGTAGTTCAGCGATAGTGCTCTATTACCTGTACTTCCGAGTTGTGCTAGAAAAGTGTAAATAAATCCAGTCCCCCAATACAAATCCCGTCTATAAGTGACACACAACCTCTTAAATCGTGACAATATTGAATTGGATGTATGGTTATAAACTGAATTAATTTATCTCAGGATAAATAAAATGGAATGTACTGTCTTCGCTCGCTTGGAAACCGGGATCGTGGGTTCGAAACCCACTCAAGGCATGAATGTTTAGTTTGTGTGTATCCGTTTTTCTGTGTTTGTGTACAGATACAGGCCTTGCGACGAGCTGATCACCCGCCCAAGGAGTCCTACCGAATGTGTAAGATCTATAAAAACCGAAGTGAACGTAGAATTTCATGGAGGTATGCCTAGGCCCACTGGGGCTGTAGTGCCAAGGGGGAAAAAGGGATAAATAAGATCTAAAAGTTTGTGACGTTAATATATTGCTACAAGTATTACGTTTTTGGACATTATCCATCGTCTTGTCTATTTTTTAAAAACCATCCTGTCTCATTTTTAAAACACAACGTTTCGGAGACTGGATTCTGCCCCCATCCTCAGGTACAACCTACTCTCTCCGGAGATAGGGGCTAGCTCTGTCAATTGGACCCAACTGAGTAGGTTTTACCTGAGGACGGTAAATCCAGTCTCCGAAACGTTGTGTTTTAGAAAGAAACAGAGCGTTTTTTAAAAAATAGACAAGACAATGGATAATGTCCAAAAACATAATACATGTACATCACGATAAGTTCAAGCTGCGGGCTCTAATGAACTCTCGGATTTCATAAAAGGCGTGGATTCTCGTGACCAGCTGAGAGATATCAGCTTCCCGAGAAGGAATTTGTTCATCCAGTTAATTATGTTTAGATGAATTCGGTTAATTTTTAAAATAAAGATGAGCAACTTTATCTCATCTTTTGTTCAGCAAGTATTGCCAAGCCTCTCAGAACTTAGAGTGTAACAAGGTAGCGCTGTTCTGCAGTTTCCCTCCCACTCTTCCTGTCCTTGGCTTTGTTCTCCTCCTCCTGAATCAGCGTCTCCAGTAGCGTTACTTGGTCCAATAACTGGCTCTTCCTTCTTAATTAAGTTAATGAGCTTGAAACACAGATTGTGCGCGCAGCACCAAGCAGCCGTAATCAGGTTCAGGATACTTCACTTGAGCTCATAAATACTTTGAATCGCATGCAGGGAGCGCCATATTAAGCCTATCTTCTCAGCCACTAGCGGCTTCTCTTAACATATATCGATGGCAGTTAATTTGGAATAAGAAGAAACTTTGTAGCACATTTTGCCGCTGTCTCTACAAGATAATGAACATCCTTTTCTTTTCTCATATCTTGAAGTTACGTATTATGCGGATATTTCTTAACTTCGCTCCAACTAACACTACTTATTAAGATAAGTTTGCAGTTACAAGTTAATATAGCGGCCTCTGTAGTCTAGGGGTAACGTTCCCACCTCATGACTCAAGGTACGCGGGTTCAAACCCGGCGGAGGTTGTGA
>NW_019720617.1:74555-128510 GCF_002891405.2 Cryptotermes secundus
TAATAATAATAATAATAATAATAATAATAATAATAATACAAGTTAATATTATATTGTTTGGTGTTCTGTAATCAATAGACTATCCGCGTACTAACAAGGGGTTTAGTCCTAAAAATAAGTTGAATGTGTACGCAGTCCAAGATTGAAGAAAATTGCTATATAGCATGATATTGAGCTGATCTCTTTGTCTAACTATAGCTTTATAATTTTAAATACAGAAAGGAATGACTCATACATTCGAAATCCAGACGCTTACACCTCGGAAGACGGAAAATTAAACAAGCTATATGACCTTTATGGGGCACGCGGTAGCGTTGTTGGTTGAGGCATTATACTACAAGCCGGAAGGTCACGGGTTCGATTCCCGATGAGGTCAATGAATTTCTTTCGGTTTACCTAATCCTTCCAGCCGCAATATGGTCCTGGGGCGACTGAGCCTCTAACAGAAATGAGTGCCAGGAAAATTCCTGGGGTGCAAAGGGCTTCCGACGCGTAAGACTTACAACCTTACCGCTCTCTCTGAGCCGACTGTGTAAAGAAAACGTGGGAGCCTCGAAGTCTCACAACCCTATGGGCCTTCACGGCCAGTTACAGGGACAGCTTTACCTTTTTTACATGTCTTTATGTATTTACGTATTTCACACGAGTGTCTTTGAAAGAAGAGTCAGGGCGACTCTCTTGTACTTAAAGGAGAACCACGGCCCTATGGTACCCGGACCTCCTGGCGCGACCACAGCTTTCATACTGTCCCCAAAAAAGTCGCAAGGACATCCCAACTACCGCTTATAATATTAAAATATACAAGTAGGCCGTATAGCAAATCTTTCGAAGCGTATGCCGACCGGTCACTTCAAGACGAAATTACAATTAAATCTATGAATATCAAACACATCTCGTACAACAGGTAATAAGATAAGGTAGAGGTAAAGTTGGCCGATAACACTGGCCGAGCGGGCTAAGGTATGAGTCGTGGATTCGAATCCCACTCTATGAATGGATGTATGTGTATGCGTTTAACCTGTGTTTGTGTTGCTCTGTGAGTATGTAGCGGCCTTGAGACGGGCTGATCACTCGTCCAAGGGGTCCTACTGACTGTGTATTGATTAAGTTCCACAAGTGCTGTAGAGCCATTGAGAGCTACCTCTACCTCGAAGATAGAAGTAAAGTTGTCCCTGTACTTAATTAATTTAGCAAAAGGCCATTAAGAAGTATGGGGTAGTAGAGGTGTATCTCCATAATTCTTGACCTTGACACTAGATAGATTTGAGTGGCCAGCTTCACCCTTCAGCCGCTTTGTCCCGATATCCACTGGATAGGAGGCTGCTTGGGCCCCAGACCCAGTCTGAACGTTGTGGAAAAAAGAAAAATATCTTGCCCTGCTGGAAATCGAAATCCAGCCGTTCAGCTTGTAGTGTATCGCTATAAGGTTCAGAAATACATTTAAAAATAATAAATTTCGTAGGATAGATAATATCCAAAAGACGGAAAAAAGAATGTTACAAAATTTTAAGAAAAAAGAAAAATAAATTTAAAATTTTAATGAATTTGAATAGAAAGTAAATTACAGCGTATGATAATTTAACTATTCTTAGCTAGATTGTGATTACAAAATATTGCAGTTATATGAGAAACGAATAAGTGACATTCAATACAGTATAATATTTTGGGCAAATTAAGAAAGTTGATGATGGCCGGCTGGGGCCGAAACATGTTGTAAAAGGGAAGTGAAAAAAAAATAAAATAGTTGCATTATTGACAGAACTGTATTATTAATATTGTGCGTAAAAGCAACACAACTTCAGTTTTAAATAAGAATGTAAGTAACATTACCTCCAATTTCCCATACATCTCTTAGACACTGAGGCAGATTTTAACAATGTTATAAATCACGGAGATTCTCATTAAGTAACTATCTTCATTTATTCTCCTTAGCGTTCTCCCTACGCCCACTTGCGACTTACTTTCGTCTCGTTGCAGTTGATAGAATGTTGTTTAATGATAAAGAGAATTGAACTGTGTTCTGCGGGAATGCATTCACGGATGCTCAGAATTGCGACAGAGAACCAAATTAATACTGCCAGTGACGAAACACGGCCTGTATAGGGTCGGCTGGGGGGCGGGGGGCATATGGTGCTGTTCCCATGCAAACCATTATAAACTAAGCCATACTGTTTCACGCTGTATTCCAACTCATATTAGCTTAATCTCTCATGCTTCTCTGATTTTAATGCAACTTTCCGATGATGTGAGTGCGAGCTGGCACAGAAGGCGAGGATATTCTGATGCTACAGATAGAATCAGTAATTTCCTAACCGATCCTTTCGGTCCGATATTTTTAAATAATAAAAAAAAAGAATATGTTGCATAATCTGATGAACCTAAAAATGGTTTATATATTACAGATGTGGACGCATAGGCCTGATTATGTAGCCGGCGGTGATAGAAGTCACCTGACAGAGGATCACGCTTCATTCGGGTCGGTGTCCGCCATTGCACTGATTTTTTTTTTTATTTTTACTTCCATGTTGCTCCTTTCTTTTCATAATTACTTTTTATCTTCCCTTATTAATCACCAGTTCTTATGTAGAATTCTGGTAATGCTTGCTACCATTCGGTCCAGAACATTTTGTTCTCTCGTCTGTTGTCTAAAATATAAAAATTAGTATATAAAAACTGTAATTTTGCCTGCAGTTCTGCATTGGTATGAAACTTTCCTATGACATTACGGGAGGAACATAGACTGAAGGTTTAAGAACAGAGCACTGAGGAGAATATTTGGACCAAAGAGCAATGAGGTTACAGGTGGATGGAGAAAACTGCATAATGAGGAGCTTCAGTATAATTAAAATGATCATACCAAGGAGGATGAGATGGGCAAGGCGTGTAGCACGAAAGGGGAGAAGAGTGAATACAGGATTTTGGTGGGAAAGTCGGAAGGAATGAGACCACTAGGAAGACAAAAACGTAGGTTGAAAGATAACATTAAAATGGATCATAAAGAGATAATATAGGGTGGTATGCACTGGATTGATTTGAATCAGAATAGAGACCATTTGAGTGCTTTTGTGAACACGGCAATAAAACTATGAGATCCATACAATTTTGGAAAATTCTCGAGTAGCTGCACAATTGGCGGCTTCTCAAGAAGGGCTCAGGACTATGAAGTCAGTTTGTTATAGATAACCTATCTAGAATATCCCAAAAATTTCGGATCAAAGCAAGTGAGAAAAAAGAAAGCAATGAAACTCTGGTGAAGAGATAAATTTGTGGCTTTCTTAGCACAGCCTGGAGGTCATGTTTGTCCATCTGCCTGTCTTCTCTCTATGATTAAACAGATTTTTATTAAATTTGATAATGGTGTAAACAGAATATATCATGCCACTGTCTTCATTGATTGCTCCATGTTGTGTGTTCCATATACAGGAATTAGGTTAACCGGCACACAACAAATATATTCGCTTTTAATATTTTACAATTAGACCTTTCATTCATGCTACATGTTTCGGTCGAACAAGACCATCATCAGGGAGTTATATATAGGAATACGTTTAGTTATTGAACTATCGATATGGATCCATACCAATGGAAGGTGTCATATTATATAATAACAGAAAATTTGCCTCAAGTTGGTGTTACAACTAAAATAGAAGATACAAAATAATGTAAATTTTTATCTGAAACTTTTTGTGAGATGATGCCTATCTAAAAAATGAAAAGGGAAATAATTTCTGACTACGATAATCCTATCTCTAGTGCAAATAGCTTGCAACGTAACGAAGACGATGACGATACTCCTGAAACGTCTTTTATATCAAATGTACTTTATAAAATCGATGATGTCAACAATATATTGGTGCAACAAATCAACCAGTGTCACGTTGTCTTAGATAATCATAGTTTAATAACCTAATTGTAATAATTATTTGCGTCTGATAATTGATAGAGTAGGGCATGAATAACCTTTTTCCCCTGGCTGTACAGCCCCCTTGACCCTGGCCTCCGATTTCTTCAATTTCGTGATCATTTTACAGACGGTAGGACTCCTTGGACGAGTGATCAGCTCGTCAGGCCTCTACCTGAATAAAGGACAACACAAACACAGAACAAACACATACACATACCAAACATCCATGCCTTGTGTGGGATTCGAACCCATAACCCCTGCTTCCGAGCGAGCGAAGACCGTACATTGCCTCAGACCGCTCTACTACCGTGACCGGTCATGAATAACCTTACTTCTTCATATATCAGCAGAAGTTAACAATGAACAATTATTCCATACAAAAGATTTAAAAGGGATTGTATACTACTGAGCTGTAATAATTATGGTCCATAAAGTAAAATAGATATTTACCTCCATGGCCGTAACAGGCCATGGAGGACCATAGGGTTATGAGACATCGAGGCTCCCACATTTTCCCTAGACAATCGGCTCACAGATGGCGGTAAGTTCCGCCTTTCCCCCCCCCCCCCGGAAGATTCCTGGTACTCATATGTGTTAGAGGCTGAGTCGACCCCAGGTCCATAGTACGGCTACAAGGATTAGGTCAATCGAAAAAAAAAACACCTCATCGGGACTCGAACCCGCGACCTTCCGGCTTGTATCCTAGTGCCTGAACCAACTACGCTACCTCGTGTGAGTGACGAAATTTAAAGCTATTAAATCGTCTTCTTCTTTTCGGCAACATAATTCAAGCTTAATCTTGACTCAGCCACTGCTGACTGACATTCCAATTTTATCAGCTCTGCTAATATATAGCATCGCACGTCAACTTCACCTGATAATCGTAAGCTTATGTGCTTCCTCTGTCATTAATAAGTCCCTCTTCCTTGTGCTAACGAACCGGTTATAATCAAGCGAACATGGCGTTGTCATCAGTGGCTCCGTATAATAATTATTAATCGTCCCACAGATAGCAATCTCCAACCGAATCTGGGCCCCCTTTTCAACATGCGCAACTGTCCGGAGGAGAAGTGGTAGCCTGAAATATGAGCAGCTTAACTTGCGATGTTAACACTTCAGTGCAATACCGAGCTTTGTTCATTGCTTAGGTTAAAACGGCCTTTGTGACGACTCTAAGGAAGTCACTATATGATCTAATATACTGTCGCTTGTATGAGTGGCTACAGACGGGGATTTCATTGATAATTTGATTTATTGAACGCTTACTGACAGTAACTACAAGTAACTATAGCACAATCGCCAATTCACACACTCTACAATTCATTACAGCACGCATTAATTCTTCTCACTCTGCTGTATCTTCATTATTCGTTGTCTGGTAACGGCTTTGAACGGCGGACATTCCCCTTCCTCTGGGTTCCCGAACTACCCCCGTGCCTCAGCTACCAGCTTCTAACAGCAACAGCTCACAATGACTGAGCCGCAGCAGTCCTCTAACTCACTCACTCACTCACTCACAAACCTTCTTCACTAACGTCACCCAACTCACCTGAAATATCTCCACTGACTGTCTGCTTATAACATCTCGGAACGGACCGCACAGAAAACACAATTCCAACAGTTGCTCTCTTGTTGCTAACGCAGCTGTCGCACGGACCGCGTAGAGAACGTCTTTTCCCAGTTAGTCCATTTGTGCGCGCTAGGAATCTGTTGCCTAGCAACGGGAGTTGTTTACAAAATCATTACTTAGTAACGGGTCTAAATATTACAATATGACAATAATTCGCAACCCTTTTAATACCTTATAGGAATATGCTTCAGAAAGAACGCCTTGTGAATGTTCTTAATCATGAGCTAACTCCCCGCCAATGAACACATTAATCTAGAGGAAATGTTCCATTCAGATCCCTGTTCAGACACCGACTAGCCCGACTGAGAAAAATGCTGGAAGAATACTTCATTTAGGTCACTACAACTTTGTCCGAAATACTTTCCAACTCATCGTTCATCGATGAACAAATCGCCCAGCGTTATACACTCTCGGTTTCCATTTAAATTGCTGCTGGTCCTCGCCAGCACAGTAATTCTAGGTTTCGAGTCCCGTCGGGACCCATGACCACGTTTCTCTTTTGAAGACTTTTACATGTTTACGAGAGGAGAGATCTGACCACTGTTGATCACTCCCCTGGAGTGGGAACTTGCTAATTCATTGCCCGAGTTAATGGTGCCCGCTCGAAAAAAATCATTCAATTGTCTACCTAAGAGAAAAAGATATTTTCGGTTCCATCCCAAATTAACGGTATTCGTATTGAAGAGATCTCGGTTTCAGTTGTAGAAGCAGAAGCCAACTGTCACGTCTCGGTTTCGGTTGTAAAAGCAGAAGCCAACTGTCACGACTCGGTTTCAGTTGTAGAAGCAGAAGCCAACTGTCACGACTCGGTTTCAGTTGTAGAAGCAGAAGCCAACTGTCACGACTCGGTTTCGGTTGTAGAAGCAGAAGCCAACTGTCACGACTTGGTTTCGTCCTCCTTGCCTACAGAGACACGAAGCGAATGCTGGGATAGTAACTGAAGTACACCTTCCCCGCTTCTATTCGCGTTGTTCCATTTCTTTATTTCTACTTCCATTCGACGAAATATAACATAGGTAGCTGGTGGAGCACTGTAAAATAAATCTCCACATCCAATCTGTATGACCTTAACTAACTAATTTCATGGAGCTGAGCCCTTCTTGAGAAGCCGCCAGTTGTGGAGGTATCCAGGAGTTTCCTTGGATGTTATGGAATCGGAAGGTTCATTACCGTGTTCACAAGAGCCCAGGACTGGTCCCTATCCTGAGCCAGTCCATAGCATCCCATTCTATCTCTCTAACACCGATTTTAACATTATCCGCCCGCCTACGTCTTGATATTTCTAGTGGTCTCTTTCCTTCTGCCTTTCCCACCAATATCCTACATGCATTCGTCTTCTCCCCCATGCGTGCTACATTCCTTACCCATTTGCGTGACCTTATCTCCCAGTGCCATATGATGTGGCCCTTGTGCATTAAAATTGTCGTGGGGATTTCACTGTGGTTGGTGGGTAGCCATGAATTGGCTTTAAGGAGTGAAAACTTATATTTCGGTCTTGTATGTCATTTGATTAGAAAACCGTTAAATTGAGAATTATATACATCTTTTTTTTCTGTGGCGCTACAGCCCCAATTTGGACCTAGGCCTACCTCCATGAAACTCTCCGTTTCACTTCGGTTTACTAGATCTTACACATGCGGTAGGACTCCTTGGGCGAGTGATCAGCTCGTCGCAAGGCCTCTACTTGTAGACAAACACAGAAAAACGCACACAAACATCCATGCCCCGAGTGGGATTCGAAGCCACGATCCCGGCTTCCGAGCGACTGAAGACAGTGCATGCCTTAGACCGCTCGGCTACCGTGACCGGCTATATACATCTTAGATAGGCCTAATTCCAGATATCTATTATATTTTAAACGACCGGATGATTTCTTTCAGTGAAGTTGATGACATTTTGATTCCAGCATCAGAACGCTTATTATTGCACTCACATTTGCTTAAAACCACATAAGTTAAATGCGCATAGATTATAAGATAGACCGCCTCTGTAGTCCAGTGGTCGAGTTCCTGGCTACAGATCCAGAGGTTCTGGCTACCAGATTTTCTGAGAAGTGGTAGGTCTAGAACGGGGTCCTCTCATCCTCGTGAGGATAATCGAGAAGCTATTTCAATGAAATAGCGGCTCCGGTCTGGAAAACCGAGATTAACGGCCGTGGGGAACCGTTGCGCTGACAACGCTACACCCTCTATCAGCAAAAGCTGGCACTGACTTAGCAAACAAGCGGCGGTCGCTCGGTAGGTATAGTTGGCTTGCGAACTACAGGCCACGGAGTTTATGGATTTGAAGATAATTTGACAACCTACTTTTAAGAAAATATGATCCAGCTTGCATGGGATAGATACCGTAAGAGAGACAGAACTTGTTAACAATTGTCGAGAAGAATTCTGCTTCAAGGAATTGGTCCATACTGCCAAAGAAAGCCCCGCAAACATATCAGAGAAACTGGTTTCATACTGTGCAATCATGTGAGTGGATAGCGAACAGAGAGGAAATAATCTTGGTAGTGCCACAAGTTGAAAGTATGAACAGATTGATGCGTCTGGTCCCCAGTGACATGTTTTCTTTTGAAGAATGTGTCTGCCTCCATCGCATCCATCTTGTTTTTTCCGCCCCCTTCGTATAGAAATTTTGACAAAACGTTATGTCGAAGATCTCCGGAAGATACGTTTTAGTTCTTATGAGACATTAGTCAATAAAGGAGCAATCAAATAATAATTTGTATCAACTGACAATGTTGTGTTTGTAGTGAATCTTTTCGCTGTATCTCTGTAACATTTCCTATTGAAGCTTCATGGTAATGAGAATTTTCTACTTTAGTGGACGTTCGTGTACGGCAGAAAAATAAATGTGCACGACCCAGAGAAACTCCGTAAATATTAATACCTCATCTACATCTGTCTTCATAAATTGATGGCACACAACACACTCTACATCCTAGGTATCAGCCACAGAGAGACCTGAAACGAAAGGCCTTTACGGCCGACCGGCACAAACAACAAACCAGTAAAACCATAATACCGTGAAATGACGCCTGAAAGCCGGAATAGTCCATTGCTAGATAAGGGCCTGCTAACACACGTTTCTATAGAGATGGAAAACCGAATTGGTACGGAACGCGCTTTCCATGTTCCACGCATACTCGTAAGCAATAAATATTTTCCAAGGATACAAGCAAGCAAAAAATATTTTCCCTGGGTACGCGCTAGACTATAAAAGCAGGAGTGCATAGAAGATTGATTCAGTCGTAGTCATAAGTTCCAGTAAATCGAATCATCCCATCCAGAACCCGTTATTATTAGTCACGGAACCCCGAACACATGACATCATATATACGGTAACTGAATATACATCATCATCATCAGTAATCTGTCATACAACAGGTCCACAGTCTCTTCCTAAACAGTTCCTCCACTTAATGCGATCTAGAGCTTTCTCCTTCAAATAAAAATTTCCTCTTCTGTCCCTAAGGTCATCCAGCATCATCTTACGTCTTCTTCCTCGTCTTCTGGTCACTTCTATCCGTCCCTCCGGTTTGTTTTGTCTCCAGAGAAAACATCTCGCATACATGGTATCTCTGTTTTTGGAAAGAGACTATCCAGGAAAAGTGATAATGTGGTAGTTTTTCCATTTGATTTCCACATCGCAGTACAACAGCCGTTCAAACCACTCTGGTCACGCCTGTTGCTATGCTCTGTGCTTCAAGTCGCTGCTAATGACGCTGCTTCCGGCATCAGTTTTTGGTTTTTGGTGTCTCTCTTCGTCTGATGCCTACCCTTTGACCTGTCCAGCAGGGGAGGCCCTGCCAGTAGCTACGCTACCGCTCTATAGTTCTCAGGGTCCTTGGCATGTATCTTAAAATAGAGCTCTAACATAAAATATAATACTATATTACAGAAAAGGCAAACACGTGCAGTTGAAGGACACGCAAATGAAACAGATGTTTAACCAAGATAACCAGAAGTATCCCGAGGCAACCATTTAAGAGAAACAAAGCAGGTGTGCAGTAAGTAGAAACGTGTACATCTGATGATGGCCGGTTGAGCCGAAACATGTAGTGTCAATAAAAAGAAGGCGACGGGTACAGAGAAACTGAGGTTGCATGTGGGCGGCACAAAAACAAAACGCAAAGTAAGATCTACAAATTGAATTCAAAGCTCTCAGACCGTTTATTGGGGTGTCATGACTAAATGGGTTCTCCACGTTTCAAAATGAAATGTGATTACCTTGTCGGACACAAATAATTTCTGCTGTGAAAATATTCCTTCTTTCTGTCTTGACTGGAAGAATCTTCCAGTTACTTCCAGCAGACGGTCTTCAGTGAAAATATTTTGCGTACTTGAGCTCTGAAGAATGTCTGTGTTCATGGACTTACCGATCACCCTAATACGTTCTGCAGTTTTCTGTTCTCCAAAAATATGGAAATTCAATCTAAAAATGTAAAAGTTTTAATAAATTCGGTTTTGATAAAGCCCAGAGTTATAGCCTTCGACAATCTAGATCTCAGCAAAAAGTTCGTGCATTATTTAGGATTTCTACTAGTTCTCACAGCGGTACTTATGAAGAATTGTATCTTCCTTGACAAAACACGGTGCAGTCCGTTGAAAGTCAACTGACATTTCGGAGGAACATATCACCTCCACCTTCAGGGTCCAATAATAAGCCAAGAAAGTTCCGTTTGCTACGTGTTGGTTTCTTGTTTCGCTTATTCTTCTACACTGAAAATGGAAGCGACATATTCCTCCGAAGCGTTGGTTGACTTTAAACCCACTACTCGGCATTATGTCCCAGAAGGCACAGTTCTTTGTGTAGTGTTCATTGTGTAACACTGAGATTAGAAAGGTTTGCTTTTTCCTCAGCATTTAATGAGGTGGGATGACGTCGTTATGAACACTGCAACGTGAAGATAGAAGGAACCTGAGTAATTTTTTCCAAGGTTTTATCACAATTTGTGTGGAGTAGTCGTGAAGTTCATCCCGTGTGGAGGTAGGTTAGAACACTCCCACCGTAGCCTTGCGAGCGAAGAAAGCGACGAAAAGTGAACTCGGTTCCTGAGGTTATGACTGGGCCACCCTATCAGTGGGGGATATAAATACAGATCCGGTCCTCCGGTTTTGGGGTTGGACATAGGGATAACGAACTTGCGGAAACCAAAGAAGTAGAAGCCGAATGATCTAATTCAGGACAGATTGGACAAATCTGGCACAATCTTCTAAGGAAGGCCGTGGCTCAAAAAGGGCTATTTTAACAGTAACGACTACAGTTGCGAGGTTTGATATCTGAGGGTTAATGCAACCGGAGCGCGAAGTTAACTACTTATAGAACATGAATATATATATATAACGACCGCCTCTGTAGTCTAGTGATCAGAGTTCCTGGCTACAGAACCAGAGGTCCCGGGTCCGATTCCCGGCTCTACCAGATTTTCTGAGAAGTAGTGGGTTAGGAACTGGGTCCACTCAGCCTCGTGAGCATAATTGAGGAACAACTTGAAAGGAATAGTAGCGGTTCCGGTCTAGAAAACCGATATTAACGGCCGTGGAGATCAGTTGCGCTGACCACGTGACACCCTCTGTGCGCTAAAGTTGGCACTAACTTCGCTCAGTCGGTATAGTCTCAGTTCCTAACATGCGGACTAAGACCACGGAGTTTTTCTGGTTTTATATATATACATATAACTCTCTCCTCTAGCTTCCACTTTGGAACACAGGGCTGATTTCTCAGTTTCATTGATCATTTTACAGACGGTAGGACTCCTTGGACGGGTGATCAGCTCATCGCAAGGCCTCAACCTAAACACAGGACAATACAACACAGAATAAACGCATACACACACCAAACATCCATGCTCTGAGTGGGATTCGAATCCACGATCCCGGCCTTCGAGCTAGTGAAGACTGTGCATGCCTTAGACCGCTCGGTTACTGTGACCAGACAGAATAGGAATACCATACAGAAAATAAGGAAGCTGTAAATATCCCTAGTAACAGGTCCTTTTCTGAGTGATCAGTTGGCAACTAAAAGCTTCCCAATGTACAATTTTTTACTTAAAGCCGCTGGCAATTTTGAGACTACAAAGTGTTAATGGTAGGAATATTGATGCATATGAAGCAGTTGCTGGGATTAAAATTGACGGGAGAAGTCGAAGTACTTGTGGAAAATCTGCCCAGTGCCACTATGTTCACCATAAATCCCGACTGGGACAGAACTTGGGCCGCAAAGGGAAGCCGGCGGCTAACCGCCTCAGCTATGGCACGGTCTCCCCTATATTAATACAAATACATGTGACAATGCAACAGCACCTTTGAAAATCTGGAAAAGTTGAAAATATTGGGAAGAACAGTAACAAATTAATATGAAGAGCAGGTTAAATTCAGGCAATGTTTGCTACCATTCATTTCAGAACCGTTTATCTTCTTGTCTGCTGTCTAAAAACACAAAGATTAAAGTATATAAAAGTATAATTTCGACTATAGGTTTATATGGGTGTGAAACTTTGTATCTAGCGTCTGGTATTAAAAGAAGCATGTGATATGAGTTTGTGTGAGAACGGGGTGCTGAGGAAAATGTTTGGACCTAACGAAATAATAGGCGGACAAACGACATAAAACAGAAATGAAGACATAATTTTGTTAGGAAAACCTGAAATAAATACACCATAACAAAGATCTAGACGTAGATGAGAGAATGTTATTAAAATGGATCTTAGAAGAATGAGATGAGGATTGTGAATTAGATTTATCTGGCTCAGGACAGAGACCAGTGATTGACTCTTGTGAGCACGGTAACGAGAATCTATGTTCCATAAGAATGCTGGGAATTTCATGAATGGATGACTTAACTGTTGGCTTATCAAATACTCAGACNCAAACAGATAGATAGATAGATAGACACACAGACAGATAGATAGATAGATAGATAGATAGATAGTATCATTGGAGTTTTTTCCACATCTCTGAGACTACGAACCTTAATCGTTGAAGAGCCGTCTTTATGTAAAGGGGAATCCCATAGACGAAGAGTAACCTGCCCAAAGTGGGCATGAGTAAGGAGAGAGACAACTTTTTCATCAAATCGCAAATGCAGTATTGCAGGCTGTGTTCATCTACAGGACCAGCGCCCAAGCTACAACTTCACACCCCTGCAGTGACAGAACCCCGCAACTTTGGATTCAAGCGCAGTTCCTTCACTAAACCTCTTTAGTAATTCCAGCCGGGTTTCTCCAGGACAAGCAACTGAACAGCACACAATCTGAGCTGGAAATGCCGGTTCCTCTTAATCATGTAATACGGTTTCCTCCGAAGCTCTTGAGTCAATCACGTAATGCAACCGGCCGCTGGGCGAGGTGATTTCCAGTTATTCAGAAATCCAACACATTGCACGCCCCATGAATTTGTTTTGTCTATCCTTTTTCCCCATCCTGCTCAAATATCAGATCGATATATTCGCTATTTCTTTCAAACGTCTATAATTCTACAGCTTTCGTGAAAGAAGCTGAAAGTAGTTAATCTGATGAAAGAAATGCCGTAATTTCTCTTCGCGATATTAATATTTTATTGATTAAGTCGGTGAGTTCGACGTACAATAAATTTGTAAGAAAACAAACTTCGTGGCCTGCAGTCCGCAACCGAACAATACCGACCGAGCGACCGTCGCTTGTCGGCGAAGTTAGTGCCAACTTTAGCGGATAGAGGGTGTCATGTAGTCAGCGCAACGGATCATCATGGCCGTTAAACTCGGTTTTCTAGAACGGAGTCGCTACTTTTCCATTCAAGTAACTCCTCAATTATGCTCACGAGGCTGAGTGAACCCCTTTCCAGACACACTACTTCTCAGAAAATCTGGTAGCGCAGGGAATCAAACCCGGGACCTCTGGATCTGTAGCCAGGAACTCTGACCACCAGGCCACAGAGGCGGTCCTAGATTTGCAGCATATACGGAAAATATGAGAAATGCGCATAAAGTTTTAGATATCAACCCGGAACACTTTACAAGTCTTAAACCATACAAGGGAGGATAGGACTAAAGCGAAATCTTAGAGAAAACGGGTGTTAGAATGTGGACTGAATCCGTTTGGCTCAGGATGTTGGCCGTTAAGGCGATCTTGTGGACACGGTAATGAATTCTCTTGGCTCCATGGAAAGGGGAGAGGAGCCGGGACTGGATACGCCCTGGATGCCCGAGGTGTCGGAGTTCGAATCCCAGTACGGTCAAGATTTTTCTCTTCTCCACGTCCTCCAGACCGGCTCTGGGGGGCCCATCCAGACTCATATCCAATGGGTACCGGGTGCTATTTCCCCGGGGGTAAAGCGACGGAAACCTGAAGCTGACCACTCACTTCCAACTAGTGCCGAAATCAAGAAAAGTTGAATCTATACATCCACTCCTCCATACACCTTCTTGGCGTAGTGTTTAATTAGTTAAACACAGAGACAAATTTAAATTTTTTTACCATGGAAAGTGGGGATTTTTGTTTAAGCTGGCGCTTATTAGCTTCTCAGAAAACATTCTGATGCTGAAGTTTGTAATAAGAAAGTAAAGGTTCTGTAGTTAATCCATAGGCTCTACCTATTTTTTTGCTCGTACTCAATAAATCGAAAAAAGGGACTTAACCTTAGTGAAGGCTTTATGCCAAATTCTCTACACTGTCAGTGCGCTATGCTATCAAAGTTTATTTTTAAAGAAATGAGGAAGAGAGCAATGCAGCGCCAACCACTGTCATGCCATCTGCGGATACCAAGTAGCCTAACCATACTCTGATTTGCATTCAATTTCAGAACCGCAATTTGGGTAGAATGTGTGGCTCGCACTAAGAGGTCGACAAGTTAGAATCGGTTTGCTGTGGTATCCGAAAACAGTTCTCCATGTTACCGCCATGGTGCGCCTCTTCTTTTTGCCTAATTGCTTTCAAACATGCAGAATCTGAGGTTCTCACAGCGGTAGTTAGGAAGAGTTCTTTGTTCTGGAATGTAACATCATACAATCCGGTGAAATTCAACGTAAGTTTCGGAGGAATATTTCACCTCCATCATCACGGTTGAAGAGTAATCCAAACAAGAAACCAGGATGAAGCAGGTAGCTTCAACCGGAATACATGACGATGTATCTCAGAAGACAAAAGGATTATTTATAAATAAGATGGTAAAAGAAAGTAAAGATAACGCTATCCCTTTAACAGGCCGTTGGGGTTGTGAGACGTCGATGTTCCCACATTTTCTAGACAATCGGCTCACAGATGGCGGTGACGTCAGCCTTGCGAGCCTACCGCCCTTTAACCCCAACCCTCCCAGGAATATTCGTGGTACTCATTTATTTTAGAGGCTGAGTTGATCTCAGGGCCATAGTGCGGGTGGAAGAATTAGGTCAATTGAAAAACTCCACCTGATCGGACTCGAACCCACGACCTTACGGCTTGTAGCATAATGCCTCAACCAACTATGTTACCGCGTGTTAGTTTATTTAATAGAGGAACAATGAGTTATCTAGGCCTTGATGAGTGTTAACAGCTATCATAGTTCTGTGTTTTCCGGAAGGTAGCTGCCACAGAATGGCTGTTTGGTGCGAACCGGCAAGCACCAGATCTCAACATATATCATGAACAATTATTTTGGTTATTACATGTAACAGTGCTCACTTTTTCTTTCTAACATAATGAGATAATTCACATTTCGTCTATATTTCTTTTGATTATTTTGCTACAGTAGTTACGCGGGTTATGTAGCGCTGAATGGAAAACACTAGGAAGGTTGCGGATGCTCAGCTGAGGTAGAGACCATGACCCACTTTAACATTTTGTTGAGGAGACTGAATAGGAAACCTCAGCCAGGACAGTAAACTTCTCACCCAAGAATCGAACAGAAGACCTTCATAACACTAGTTGACGCACTGTCATGGAGTATACTGGTTAGGAGAACTGACGTTTAGGCTAGATACACAGATGTATTACCATTATGGTTATAAGAAGACAACGGTAATGTGTTCCGTAAGAAATTGAACTAATCCATTACAGAGAGCTGTAAGCCCGGCTCCCATTATTGGTCCTGAAGTTAGCAATTTTCATTTTTTTCCTTCCAGACTTGTCAGTAGGTAATAATCTATGTCTGACGGTTTGTGATAAATTTTCTTTCTCTTTCCTTACTTCTTTAGAGATAGAAGTGATCTATATGGATTTTCTCTCAAGCAGCAGACGTTACTGCTGTG
This sequence comes from Cryptotermes secundus, assembly GCF_002891405.2. NCBI lineage: Eukaryota > Metazoa > Arthropoda > Insecta > Blattodea > Kalotermitidae > Cryptotermes > Cryptotermes secundus. Next base: position 90,290 of record NW_019720617.1, read on the forward strand.
AAATCAGATCTGGAAGAATTGTGTGGGCCGCACGTACTCTTCCCCCCCTATCCCTCTACACACAGCTTCTCCAAGATAAGGCCATATTGACTCCAACACGAAAAGTCTGTGAGCCATATATTATAAGTAATAACCGCCTAGGAAAGCGATGGATTAAATAAAAAAATAATAAAGTAGGTAATCAAAGAATGGTAAAAACAGATAAGGACGATCCAATTTTCTCTGTGAGGCTTCCTGCACCTACACGTGTTTCCACTTTAGGCTGAAAACTTTAGCTGCTCTTTCTGTGGGTTCCATTCGAATCGATCCTAAGAGGATGCGGACAAAAGCTGGATTCATGAAACGATCATCTTAAAGGTGAAGTTGTCCCTTTGTTAAACTAATTAAACGATAGACTGCGAAGGCGTATGGGGGAGTGAATGTATAAATCTACGTTTTCTTGACCTCGCACTAGTTGGAGGTGAGCGCTCAGCATCACGCTCCGGTCTCTTTACCCCCGGAGAAAGAGCCCCTGGTGCCCATTGGATAGGAGGTTGGGTGGCCCCCAGAGCCGGTCTGGACGACGTGGAGGAGAGAAAATTCTTGACCCCAGCGGGACTCGAACGCCGACCTCTCGGTAGTCCAGCCCTTAGCAACTCTCTATACCGACTACGATATCCCGGCTCCTGGCCGAACATTTTAGACTTTTAAATAAACATAAAGAAGAAGAATATGTGTAAGATTTGAGGTTTTCACGGCTGTAACTATGAAGAAAGCCGTCTTCTGGGATGTGGCGCCGTGAAGCCACCTGCTCACGCTGGTTCCTAGCTCGCTGATTTTTCTACCGTGAAGATGGAAGCGATATGTTCCTCCGAAACTTTGGTTCACACAAAATCTACACGGCGCCACATCCCAGAACACGGCATTCTTCAAGAAGAATGTGTTTTTGTCTGTTTGCAATGTGTCCCGCTAAATTGTCTCACCTGTTAACTTACCTATGAAAATTGAGTCACAGAGTTCTCCCCCTTCATGATCATACGTGACCGTCATCTAAATTACGCATGTCTGTCTATCTGTGCGTTCCCCAAAAACGTTTTACGTGCAAACAGACCACAATGAAATTTGGTATGAATATTGTGTCACTGAGGGCATCTAGAGTCATTCTTACGTACTGGCTATTTACGACGGTCACCTAGGTTACAACTACTGTGACTGCGTGTGTATTCACCCCAAAATATTTTACCTGTAAGTAGATCACAAAGAAATTCGATATAAAATCGTGTCACTGAGGACATCCTTACTAGATTTTTGGTTATTCCCTCAGTTACAACGTATGGTAGTACCCCTGCTTACGGCCGGCTGAGAATAGCAAATCCTTCAAAATGCGCATCTGTCCTTCAACATGCGTTCTTCTTATATAATACATAAAATGGTTGGCAGTTTATCTTTCTTTAGTATTGTGGCGTATAGCTCCGTTACTAGGCAAAGACCTTGAAACAAACAACGAGACAACAGCCACTGCTATGTAACGGCGCAGTAAACACGCCTCTAGGACAATAGAGTTACTGTTGGAAACGTTTTCTACTCGGTCGGAGCAAAGAAGTTATAAAGAAGATGACTGGTGTGACCCATTAGTTGATAGTCTGCGTAGAGAAAATTAGGAGATTGGTTTGAAATGGCTGCCAGCGTGAAACTTATCAATTGAGAGTTGAGTTCTTAACGGGAGGCTGAGAAAAGATGGCGCTATAGTTCAGCTTTGGAGTGTTAACCAGCGGGCAACGGCGTGACCACATAAGCTGAAGAATCTCCATTGTTAAGGTTCGTTACCAGGAAATGACTAATGAAAGCAGATTGGAAAATTGCTTAGCGGGTGTTTTGGTTATCTGTGAATTGTGGAGATAGCTGCATTTTTTAACCTTGAATCTCACTACAACTTAAATCAACGTACCAGTTATATTAAAACTTCTTATATATTCCATATTACAGCATGTAGACCCGTTGCTAGACAACAGATTCCTAACACGCACCAAGAGATTAAGATGTGTTTTCTATGGGGTCCGTGCCGAAATGATATAAAGAGGACAAGTCTAGAATTTAGTTGTGAGAGAGTCGCCTGCTAGTAAGGAAGTGAACATGGAAGCTGAGGAAGCTACGGCGTGGGGAGCCGTTACCAGGCGACTACCGGTGAAGGTATAGCAGATTTAGAAGATTTAGTGCGTGCTGTAGTCAACTGCTGTGTCTGAATTAGCGATAGCGCTTTAGCTACTTGCAGTTACGATACATAAGTGTTCAGTAAATTCAATTACAAATTCAGCCCCCGCATATAGTCACTCAATCAGGTGACAATATCATTACAGGTTTCTAAATACTCGTTAAGTTTCCACGCATTATATTCGGTTGTGTGATATCCTGCAAAATACCTGCAGTCCTAAATATTCCTTAACAATTTCTGTTATCGCGGTTATAGCAGAGAGGTTATGTAATATATAGTATTGTGTATTAGTGACGTAACACATATTTTTCGCTTTGTAAACATCCAACGTAACAGATCATCTACAGATCAGGTCTTTTGCATTCTGCAGATATTGGAGAAAAAAATGGGAGTACGATGAGACAGTACATCAGCTATTAGCAGACTTCAAGAAAGCCTATGATTCAGTTAGGAGGGAAGTATTGTACAATAATCTGATAGTGTTTGGGATACCCATGAATCTAGTTAAGCTAATTAAATTGTGTTTAAACGAAACGTATAGTAAAGTTCGTACAGGTAAACGTTTGTCTGTTTTTCCTATCCAGAATGGTCTAAAATAAGGAAATGCTTTATCGTCACTCCTTTTTAACTTTGCTTTAGAATATGCAATTAGGAAGTTCCAGGGAAACCAGGTGGAACTGAAATTAGACGGGACACATCAGCTGCTGGACTATGCCGATGATGTAAATCTACTGGGTGATAATATAGATACTATAAAGAAACACACACAAACTTGAACTGACGCAAGTAAAGAGGTTGGTCTGGAAGTAAACACTGAGAAAACTAAGTATATGTTGCTATCTAATCACCAAAATTCAGGGCAAAATCATGACATGGAAATAGGAAACAGATGTTTTGAAAACGTGGCACAGTTCAGATATTTGTAAACAAAGATAAGAAATCAAAACCTGATTCTGGAGGAAATTAAGAGGAGATTGAACTCGGGTAATGCTTGCTACCATTCAGTCCAGAACCTACTGTCTTCTCGTCTGCTGTCTAAAATATAAAAATTAGAATATACAAAACTATAATTTTGCCTTTGGTTCTGTATGGGTATGAAACGTGGTCTCTGACACTAAGGGAGGAACATAGACTGAGGGTGTTTGAGAACAGGGTTTGGAGGAGAACATTTGGACCGAAGAGGGATGAAGTGACAGGAGGTTGGAGAAAACTGCATAATGAGGAGCTTCATAACTTGTACTCCTCTCCAAGTATAATTATATTGATCAATTCAAGGAGGATGAGGTGGCCAGGACATGTAGCACGAATAGTGGAGAAGAAGAAAAATGTATATAGGATATTAGTGGGAAAGTCAGAAGGAAAAAGGCCATTGGAAAGACCAAGGTGTAGGTGGGTGGACAGTATTAAAATGGATCTTAGGAAGATAGGATAGGGTGGTATGGATTGGATTGATCTGGCTCAAGATAGGGACCAGTGGAGGGCTCTTGTGAACATGGTAATGAACCTCCGGGTTCCATAAAATGCTGGGAAATTCTTGAGTAGCTTCAGATTTGGCTTCTCCTCAAGAAGGACTCAAGTCCATAAGTAAGTAAGTAAACATAGAAACGAGTCATGGCTACCCGAGCCTGGGAGAGATGAGTTGGAGCCCGTGCCATTATGAAAACCTTTATTAAAGTATTTAACAAATTTAACAATAAGATTGCCTACCTTTTCTTAAAATAAATTTTCAATGTATATTTTAAAATCTACAGCTTTGTTCAATTTATATATCATTTACATTTCTATATATAGTTTGATAATTATGTAATTATTTCAATTAAATAAGCGTATATCTGGTGCTCCTAGACCACGGGCCTGGGAAAAGCGTCCCTGCTCTCCTCCCCCCCTTATACGCGCATCACCGTAACCGTAACACTGTTTTACTCTAAAAAGCACACACACCTGATGAAATGACGTGAGTAACTGCAAAATTCATGTGACAAAGCAGTTCATGTCATTACAAATGTTAATGTGTAGTTTTATTTAGTTCGTAGTTACGGAGTTTAAAATTGTTTTAAAGTGGAATAAATATAGAGCATTTATAAATTCTGGTAGTTGACAGTTACCTGTCATAATGTCCTGTTCAGTATAGTAAGTAGGCCGCTAGGCCCGTTCTGTACAGTCTGATGTACGTCGCATAAATTAAATGTAAAAAATAAATGCAGTCCAATTTTAGAGGGAAAATTTGCCCAGGTGATGGTTATCATGAAAGCGTATTGAGGAACTGAAGAGTAGTTCCACTAATTCCTACCCTCGATCCTAGATAGCTTAATATAGATTAATATATTTTAGAAAGGAAAGAAGAGATCAAAGATATATTGATCACAAAATCAAGAACTTAAATTATAGATCAAACTAACTGCTTGTTGCCATTCAGCAAAGAGTATTTTGCATTCTCGTCTGGCGTCTAATATCCATAAGATTAAAATATACTAAATTATAATTTCCTAAGCAATTTAAGCTATCCCTGTAGAAGACCGTGGAGGCCAATAGCACTGTGAGACATCGAGGCACCCACATTGTCTAGACAATCGGCTCAAATATGACAGCGAGGTTGTCAGTCTTACGCTCCGGCTGCCCTTCAACCCCGGGAAGATTCTTGATTCTCATTTCTGTTACAGGCTGAGTCAACCCCCAGGGCCGTAGTGCGGCTGGAAGGATTGGTCAATTGAAAAGTTCAATGACGCCATCAGGAATCGAATCCGTGACCTTCTTGCTTACAACATAGTGCCTCAGACAGTGAAAGAACAGAGATGGAGCCTGTGGAGTGGATTCATGTGATAGAGGATGTTTGTTGAGGGCTGCCGTGAAACATTCGGGTTCGAGAGAAGTCAGGGGGTCGCTTGAGGAGCCACTAGATTATCACGTTCCGGTTTTCTTGGCCTGGTGTCAGCATAACATGTAACAAGGTATAGTTTTATACCCATAATTCCATCTCCCCTAACACCCCCGACCCATATTCTCTAAAATGGTCCTCCCCCACCACTTCTTTATAGACTGCTATTCGGCGAAATTGCCCCTTCACCCCCTCCACCCTTATTCCAACCTCGCGCAATAAACTTGAAGACTAGAATCTGTAAGGAGGGTTTGTGTGTGTGGGAAAGATTATTATTATGATTATTCTTCTGACGCCTCAATTTTATTCACAGGCTTCTTTTTTTGCTTCCTTTCTAACAAAAGTGTTTGTTTCTGTTATTATACCAATGACGCAAGCAGCAGCTTAGGCAAGTTCCTGCAAGTCGTTGCAGACTGCTGTACAGCGACTTCAGAGTATTTTTAATTGAGAAGCAGATTGCTTCCTTTTACTGATTCAATTTAATTCTTCTTCAGTTGTTTCTCAAACTGTGATCCTGGCACCCCTATGGGTACCAAAACAGTTTTGCAGCTCAAAGTTTCATTAATTATTGTTCTATCACAAAACAATTTCATAAAGAATTAGGCATAACGCAAAGGTAACCCACAGAAAACACAACGCCTCTAAGAGTTGATAACAAAATGCGACAGTTAAATTGTGCTTTTCTAAGCTTATTTTCGTGGAGTCGAGGCGTCTGTTTCACTATCTTCATTATACGCATTCTGTTGTGTTTCCTTATGCACCACAGAAAGAAACAAGAGAACACGTAGAACCTGTATCATCACTTGCACGCGAGTTTTCACCCATATAACAATGAAAATAATCACATGTACCATGCTATATGGTAAATACATCATTCATAATCGAATTATATTTAGGGCCTTTGTGGACCTTGGCATATTTTTCAGTTTCTTAATCCATACACAGTCGGTAAGACTCTTTGGACGCGGGATGAGCCCGTCACAAGGCCACTGTTTACACGTTAAATAACACAAACACATAATAAGCGCACAAACAGACATTAATGCCTTGAGTTGCATTCAAACCCACGATCCCAGTGTTGGAGGGGGCGAAGACGGTTCATGCGTTAGACCGCGCGGCTGCTGTGATCGCCTACCAGGGGCATTAACTTTGCTTAAAAGAAAATTCCAGTGTAAATTAATTAAAAAAATACTAACAGTAAAATTTTAACGTTTTGATAGAGATTTAAGTAACAATATTTTAACATTTTAACCCTTACGACTAATATTACAATATCAATTTACAAATACGAGGAGACGTAGAAAATTTTAAAGAAATTTGTATCAATACAATTATTAAGAGGATCCACATTAGGACACAATCCATTAACAAGAGTTGCATCATGAAAACTGAACTGATGACGAACCAGTAGGATCGAAACATGCAGCAGATACAGAATAATAAATACATGTTAATGCAGTAATATTGGTTTATTTACTTCAAGTTTGTTGTGTTGACCACATAGTAATACCACACTTGTTTCACTGTTTCACACGGTACCAAGAATACAGAGCTAGAATCCTTGTTCTCGAGTGAAATGAAATACTTACTGCGGCCATGTGAACCAGTCTCTAACACACATGCACTATCACAAACATACAAAATGTTCTTCAGAGCTAATGAGGACAAGTTGTACTTGTACATGAATCTGACTTGTAGAATTTGATGTTCTCACAGCTGCGGTTATGAAGGGCACTGTCTTCTGGGATATAGCACCGTGTAGTCCGTTGAAAGTCAGCCGACATTTCGGAGGGACATGTCGCCTCCATCTCCAGGGTCGAAAAATAAGCCGAGCAAGAAACTAGAGTGAAANTTGAGTTGGATTCAAACCCACGATCCCAGTTTTCGAGTGGGCGAAGACGGTTCATGCGTTAGACCGCGCGGCTGCTGTGATCGGCTACCAGGGGCATTAACTTTGCTTAAAAGAAAATTCCAGTGTAAATTAATTAAAAAAATACTAACAGTAAAATTTTAACGTTTTGATAGAGATTTAAGTAACAATATTTTAACATTTTAACCCTTACGACTAATATTACAATATCAATTTACAAATACGAGGAGACGTAGAAAATTTTAAAGAAATTTGTATCAATACAATTATTAAGAGGATCCACATTAGGACACAATCCATTAACAAGAGTTGCATCATGAAAACTGAACTGATGACGAACCAGTAGGATCGAAACATGCAGCAGATACAGAATAATAAATACATGTTAATGCAGTAATATTGGTTTATTTACTTCAAGTTTGTTGTGTTGACCACATAGTAATACCACACTTGTTTCACTGTTTCACACGGTACCAAGAATACAGAGCTAGAATCCTTGTTCTCGAGTGAAATGAAATACTTACTGCGGCCATGTGAACCAGTCTCTAACACACATGCACTATCACAAACATACAAAATGTTCTTCAGAGCTAATGAGGACAAGTTGTACTTGTACATGAATCTGACTTGTAGAATTTGATGTTCTCACAGCTGCGGTTATGAAGGGCACTGTCTTCTGGGATATAGCACCGTGTAGTCCGTTGAAAGTCAGCCGACATTTCGGAGGGACATGTCGCCTCCATCTCCAGGGTCGAAAAATAAGCCGAGCAAGAAACTAGAGTGAAAGGAGGAGGCAAGCAGAATCAGCCAGAGCCAGGCCTGGCTCTGGCTGACTCTGGCTGTCCTTCGTGAATCCAACTTCTTTTCGACAGATGAAATTATTTATACTTCCATTAAGTTAATTTCCTGAGACATACAAATTTAGTAGTTATTGATTTGAATATAATTAAACATAACAAAATTAATGCAGCCCCAAACGAATTATTGAATGGTATTGAATTTCCAAGCCGCTGAAGCTAAAGTCTACAATTGGACATGAATCTGATCCACATTCTCGCACCTCCCATGTCCTTCTCGGTCTTCCAAACAACTGTCTGTAGAAGGGTTTCCCCAGAAAATTCTCTAACATTCCTTGTTTCCCCATTTTATCCATGCGAACGCCCATTACAGCTCCCTACACTTCACTATTCTGACAACACTAGATGCCATATAAGAGACAGATTACGAATTCATGTTTATTTAATCTTAAGCTTCTCGTTATTTCACCATTCTTGTTCTCAAAATTTTCCCGAATATTTTATTTAAACGAATATAATTTATATTTTTACCCCAAAACTAAGAGACGGAGTTTCACACTCACAGAAAATGACCCTCAAGTTACGGATTTATATATCCCGAAATGGTCTAGGGGATTCTCACTTCCAGAATAAATTTTTCGACAGAAAAAAATTTGTAAATTATTTTTTTTGTTGCTAGTGGGGTGGGACTAAGCCTCTTGTACTGCGGCCAATTTTGGCCTACTGTACCAGCTCCAGATGATAGGTGAGGGTGATTGTGGAGTAACTGAGGGATTGAAGATTGTCAGGGGAAACCAAAGTACTCAGAGACAACCTGCCCCAGCGCCACTTTGTCCACCACAAATCCCACTTTACCAGACCCGGGATCGAACCTGGGCCACCGCGGTGGGAAGCCAGCGACTAACCGCTTAAGCTATGGCGCGGCCTAATTTGTAAAGTAACATAAGTAATTATGTTACATATAAAATACAAATTTATTTCCTAACCAAGATATTTATTCTTGATTTGAAAACCCCTATATTATTTCGAGATATACAAAGTAAAGCAATTTAAGTATATACATATTTATGTACTGTACGTACATATATACTATATACACACGCATTTATTTTTCAAGCCTTTTGTGATTATTCTTCCAAACTAACAACATTTACCCTTTTTATTCTAATTTTTCGAAGCAATTTAGGACCCGGAAGTTACAGTATGGCGAATCAGAATGCAACAAATATCGACTAGAATATAAAAGTGAGTAACACATATCAATACTATAATATAAGAATATAAAGCAAGGGGCTTTCGGTTACATTTTATGTGCGTTTCTTGTCTCCCCAAGAGTGCTACATATACCACTCACGTAGTAATTCTAAGTTTACTTATGCTACTAACAAACCGTGAAGAACGTAAGTCGTGAAGTTTCAAATTGTGCTGTTTTCCTCGTCCTCTTTATGCTTTCTATTTTAGATCCAAATATTGTCCACGATAATTTTTTCTCTAACATTCTTAATTTATGTTTTCCCTTAGAGTGACAGACAAAGCAACACATCTACAAAGTAATCATGCAAAATTTGTGATTTCGTACATTGAATCTTAGGTTTTCAATGCGAGGCAGGGAGACAAAAAATTCCAATGAGAATGAAAGCAGGCATTCCCCAAATTTATTTTAATCTTCATTTGTTCTGGAACGTAATTTTGATCTGTTTTTCAGTTTAAAATATTTTAAGTTCGCAACAATTTCGACGAACTTAATACTAATCTTTGTATAATGATATTTCTTTTTCGAGCGCCCAAGCAACCCGCTAAACTCCCACCGTGGAGCGACCTTACGCGATGTGGGCCGACCGCCCTGACATGGCCCGAGCCCCATGCTGCTGCAGTTCAGGCTCCTGTATTGTGTTGGACTCCTACATTAAGCATTTGCCCAACTGAGTTTTATCTTTCGTCAAAATACCGTCTGTGAACATGGAACAACGAATGTTCGTGTACGAAATTATATGTGAAATATTTTCAGCAGGAAAATTAAGAATATTTCACGTAAATTTCCGAATGTTATACTTGACGTGGAAGAACTATTCACATTCGAATCGAAATTTTAAGAGGTCACTAAAGAAAATCTAGATGAAATCAGTGCTAGGTATGAGCATTCTCCTCTGAAATCCCTCAAATGCCTTACACAGGAAATTAAAATCATCAGAAGGAAAAAGGAAAATTTGTCCCTGTAATTAATGAATTAAACAGTTCATCACTACACCATAACTTACGGCGGAGTGAAGGTGTAGCACAAGATAGAGGTGAGTGATGGTCAGATTCACGCCCTGGCTCCCTTACTCCCTGGACACAATCCCCGGTACCCATTGGATGACAATATAGATGATCCTCAGAGCTGGTCGGAACTCTGTAGAATGGAGAAAGTTCTCTTTTCTCTACAGATAATCGAACCCTGGCCGTCCAACCCGTAGTTATCCTGGCCTCAGAAAAAGTACCAACTACCATGAACTCCAGAAACTGAAACCATATATGACTAATATTTCTACATAAATTGTAACTATGTGGTCTCGCTAATAGAATGAGATTGTATTCATTAGGAGGTTCAGTCTGTTCATGTTGATGAAATGGACTCTCATCTGAAGTATTTCACAGGCGAGGCTTAGTTTCTGTTACCCAGTGAGCTGCCAACAGATAAGAATACCGGGATGCATGCTTCCAAGACTGCGTCTTACAGCACAGACATTCAGGGGCTCTGTGAGGGAAATGTTTGTGGACGGAACTGTAAGTAGTGTCTTGTGGCCACTGCGATCTCCCGGCCTCGATCTGCGCGACTATCACGTGATACCCGTCAAGAAAATTATTTACAGATTGAAGACACAACTGAACAATCGAAGGAAAGTATCTGAAAGGAAACATACGAAGAACTTCAACGCATGGATGTAAACAAATTACAGATGTACCAGAACTGAATGCAGAATAAGGGAGAATGTTTTCATCGTCCTCTATAATTTTGTAAGGTTTATTTGTAATGTGAATAGGCTTCTGGTTTGTGGATTCCACCAGCAGCCCTGAAAAATACAGCGACTTTCCAAGATATCGAAAAGAAGCTCCATTTTCTAATTCTTGTCTTCTTTAAATACCTAAGTAATAAATAAAAAACAAACTCCGTGGCCTGTAGTCCGCAAACGAACAATACCGACCGAGCCACCGTCGCTTGTCGGCGAAGTTAGTGCCAACTTTAGTAGATAGATTGCGTCACGTGGTCAGCGCTATGGATCCCCATGGCAGTTAATCTGTTTTCTAGAACGGAGCCGCTATTTCCTTGAAATACCTCTTCAATTATCCTCACGAGGCTCAGTGGACCCCGTTCCAGATCCACTAGTTTTTTTTTTAGAAAATCTGGTTGCGCTGGGAATTGAACCCAGGGCCTCTGGATCTGTAGCCAGAAACTCTAACCACTAGACGACAGAGGCGGCCAAATACCTACCTACGTAATAATACTGAAAAATAAAAGCACGTGCACAACATATGAAAGATAATGGGGTAGCCATCTGGGGCCATGAGGCAAAAATTATTTGGATGGATAATGCTCAAATGACAAGAAATTCAATATTCTCCGCCGAATCTCTACAAAATTTATTTTGGGTTTGCCTGAAGCTTCAGGTTTTAAAGAAATATTTACTTCCAACAGCCCCTAATGCTGCAACTTCTCGTACATTATTGCGCGGCAAGTAGCCTGAACAGACCTTGAAGGCGTTACATGTTACACGTAATAAACTCGACTATCATTGAGACGAAATGCAGAAGAGAAGGCACGAGGTTCTGAGGGGAATGGTAGCAAGCATTCTCTGAAAGTAATATGTCCATAATTTCTGTATGAGTGTGACTATAGATGGGTTTCCGGTTGGTGACTGGATGTACTGACACTTACAAATCGCAATTACAAGTAATTATAGCACTATTACTAATCTATACACTCTATAAATCACTAGAGAACATGTTAAGTCTTCTCAGCCTGTTTTCACTAACCGTTCCCTTGTAACGGATACCAACAATGTCCTCTGCTCATGTCTTTACTCTCCGGTGAATATCCCACAACTGAACTAAACTCCGAACTTGTCCCATTTATAACCCATTGGCACGGACCGCATAGAATACTCCGCTCATTTTTCTGCTTCAATTATTGCCGTGGGAACATACTTGTTTGCTAAGCCGTCACTTAGTAACGGTTGCCATATATTTGCTTATACCTCGATCGTTGTCTAGCAAAAGAGCATTATTTATAGTCATGCCTCAGCAACGGGTCTACAGGCTACAATGTGTTTAAGCTTAACTATCTGTTTGTTAACTTTACTGACGACTTCCTGTTCACAGCTCTTGCTCTCCTCTATTTACATCATCTATTTCTTCAAATGGTTTCTGCGTCAGAGGAGCGGTGTTTTCTTTGCTGTCCGTGCGAGACATGTTATGCTGACTAGCATCTGGTACAGAGTTGTTAATAATATTGCTTGGAGATTTCTGTAGTCCCGTTTCACGCCTCTCTTGGGTAAAATAGCAAATCCCTTCGTTGCTTTGCCAAATATATCTATTCCAGAGATTAGTAAAATATTGCTAGATCCGAGAATTTGATCTTTTTATCTTCTGTCTGGAAGATTTCTGCCGAAGTTTTGTCAAGACATGATAATTTATATTTCAGACATTAATCATTATTTTGTACAATGAAATTAATTCCAGAACAAATACTAGTTTATGCAAAATAAGGTACCATATTTGCAGTAAAATTGTCCCTGTGCTTAATTAATTAAGCACTACGACATATAGGCGTATAGAGGAGTGGGTTTATGGATCCACATTTCCACCTCCTACTTGGAGGTGAGTGGTCAGCTTCACGCCCCGGCCGCTTTAATTCTGGAGAAAGAGCCCCGGCACCCATTGGATATGAGGCTGGATGGACCCCAGAGCCGGTCTGGACGACGCGGAGAAGAGAAAGTGTTTGGCTTTACCAGGACTCGAACTCCGACCTCTCTGTCGTCCAGCCCATAGCCAGTCGCTCTACCGACTACGCTATCCCAGCTCGTTAAATAGTAGTTTATACAAAATGAAATACCATTTCTATAGCATTTCTTTCAATTGCAGCCTGTTTGTAATAAAACTAAAAATATGATGGCTAGTTTAGTTGCTTATTCGAAACTGCCTCTCTTTAATCGTATCAACAATCTAGGCAATTGTTCCAATTATGTATGATAATATTGTTTGATTTTCTAAATTCAAACACAATTGACTACGGAAATAAAGTTAAATTTCATTGGTACGCTTTCTATGTTCTATTTCATATAAAACCATTTTACACTGATGTATTGAGCCTTTCGATTCTATATTCTTTCTCACTCAAAAAGCCATCATCTTCTATGGCTCCAGTCCTGTCGGTTGTCACATGTTGAGTTCATTGCTCAAATAACGAGATCAGCTGTCCGAGTGACCCTCCACATAGGGAGGGCGACGTGTCCATCACAGGGCCCAACTCAATTTACTTCGCTCTACCCCCGTGTGGAAAACATTGCGTCTTGGGACATGCATCATCCGTGCAAGTAACACTCAATGGGACCCTGCTAAGCTTCACGAGTCTTCAGATGGCCTTCTCCAGAGCTCAGTCACCAAGACACGATTGTAATGGCAAAACGATGTGATCTATTTTTCTTCTTTTAATTTCTTGGGTTTGGGGTGAGTCCATTTTGTACGTCGGCCACTAATTGGTCTATTGTAACACCCCCGGATGAGTGTGGAGTAGTTGGTGGAATGAGAATTGGCAAGGGAAACCCGAAGTACTCGGGGAAACCTGCCCCAGTGCCACTTTGTCCATCACAAATACCACATGACCTGACCTGGGCTCCAACCCGGGCCACCGCTGTGAGAACCCNCGGGACACCGCGGTCAGAAGCCGTCAACTAACCGCCTGAGATATGGCACGGCCATGTGATTTAATTTAGTTTCAACTTATCTCGAGAGACCTGTGACAGTGGATGACTGTGTTCAGGAAATCTACATGTTTTGGTTTAGATCAACGCACTTGATGAAAGTTATGAATATGATTAATTTGTTGCGATACAGTGTTCTGGAACTGTCGATACGGCTTAATTAAGTTTTTAACTTATCTTCAGAATATGAGGTTCTTACAGCGATGGCCATGAAGAACAAAATCTCCTTGGTTGTAGCGACATCTGGTTCAGTAGGAGCCCACAGGCCGATTATGGCGGCCGCGTGGTCTAAGAAATGAACCGTCTTCACCCGCTCGAACATTACGGCCGTGGTTTCGAATCCCACTGGAGGCATAAATATCTGTTTGCGTTTATTCTGTGTAGGTAGAGACTTTGGGTCGGGCTGATCCCCCGTCCAAGGCATCCTACCGACTGTGTATAGGATTAAGAAACCGGAAAATCGGCCAAGGTCCAGAGGTTAGTACAGCCATAGAGAGAGAGAGCTATATATATATATATATATATAGAAGTCCATCGGCGTTTCAGAGGAATGTACGAGTATTACGTATCTCTGTCTTCAGGATCAGAGAATAAACCAAACCAGAAACCAACAGTAAAGAGGGCTCTGCTTGACATAGTCTTCAACCGTGAAGGTAGAGAAGATATTATCCTCCGAAACGTCGGTGGGTATATACAGAAATACTCGATGTTACAACCCCTAATTTTATACTCTCCTTGCCTTTAGAAGTTCGAGGCTGTATCAGATTCGTGATCATGTAATTGTATTTGACAAGAGTATACATGATTTGGTTGAGTACAAATGAGGTCACGAGTGTCAGTACACCAGCTAGGATCCAGGCTGCACAATCGAAGAATTAGGTTTCGATTCCCGAGGGGGAAATTGTGGTTTCTCTTCTTCAGAGTCGAGGCCGGCTCTGGAGCCCACTCAGCCTAGTGTGTAATGGGCAATGAGTGATCTTTCCCTGCTGGGGAAAAAACGGCTGAGGTGTAAAGCTGCTCTCTCATGTCCTGAGGAAGAGGTAGAAATGTGCCTCCATGCACTCACGTCTTCATAGCAAACTGCGTAATTAAGTACAGGGACAAAATTGCCTTTCATGAATTACATTCTATAAAGGTAAAAGTGCGGTCTAAGGCATGTACCGTCTTCGCTCGCTTGGAAATCTGGATCGTGGGTTCGAATCCCACTCAGGGCATGGATGTTTAGTTTGTGTGTGTGCGTTTTTCTGTGTTTGTGTACAGGTAGAGGCCTTGCGACGAGCTGATCACCCGCCCAAGGAGTCCTACCGAACGTGTAAGATCTAGAAAAACCGAAATGAACGGAGAAGTTCATGGAGGTAGGCCTGGGCCCACTGGGGCTGTAGTGCCAAGAAAGAAAAAAAAGGTAAAAGTGAAGTTGTAAATCTGTGCTTAATTAGTTAAGCGCTATGGCATGAAGTCGTATGGGGGAGTGGAGGTATAGCTCTACCATTATTTACCTTGGTACTATATTGAGGTGAGTGGTCAGCTACTCGACCCAGCTGCTTTACACAAGGAGAATTCGCCCCTCGTACACATTGGCCGTGTGGGTCCCAAACACTGCCTGGACGGTGTTGAAAAGAAAAAATCTTACACTGCGGGAATCAAACCCGGGTCGTCCACTCATAGCACTTCGCTATACTGACTCCAAAATTACATTCTATATATATATATATATATATAACAAATTGGATTCAACTGGCTGAACATAATGTCAAATAGTAAACGGAGTAATGAATCTTCGGGTTTTACAAAGGCGGAGAAATTCTTGAACATCTGAACGGCTGCCAGACTCTGAAGAGGAATTCTGTTAAATGTACTTAGAGGATAACACACAGCGTTTGTGCTGACACCTTCTCAGCACTGCATGGTTCTTTCTGGCGCAGAAAACTAAATTGTTTCAATTGCAGATTGACTACCGCTGCTAAATATTTGAACTTGCAATCTGATGACAAAGTTGCCTGAGTTGACAGACATCATACTGCATGCGAGATGACACTTCTCACTACTGCTCTGTGCGCTATAGCGTAGCGTGTGTCAGCCACCCCAGTCTCTATAATTTCGTTACCACTGCCCCTTAGGATACTAGAATACGATCAGAAAAAAAAATGTGAAGACGCCAGCCACATCTCATAATGTCTGCAAAGATTTTATTTACTCTTATGTTCTGCGCTCCCTTTATATCCATTAATTTTTTGCTGGAAGTCCTATATTTAATTTCCACAAATTTAGCGCTGCTCATGTTGACATACACGTAAATTTAGCGTTCTGAAATTTGAAAGATTTCAGATGTAATAGCGTTGGAGCCTGAGAATATGTGATGAGAACAGTAAGCCAAGAGGGCACAATAATACTATCACGTATAAGGGGTTGGGTGACGAATAATAGCGGGGTTTGGATTAGATGAATCGATTTATTGGACATTCACAAGGGTTAACTACAAATACTTATACCGCTGTAAAGCTTACTATAATTATAACACAAAGTAAAGTCTTCAACGTCTACTTGCTTAGTCGTTGCTTGGTAACGGATCCCATCTGGTTAACAAAGCACAACTGAATCTTCTAATATTTAAAGTCAAAGTCACATTGCGACTGACGGTTCAGTAAGTTTTGATTTCGAACCCCATCTGAAGCTTATGACCAAATATTTATTACTGTTTGACAGTTACGGTCATTTTCCTGTGTGGCGCCCTCTCTGACGAGAAGACCCGTCTGTCTTGTATAAATGCTATTGGCCCTTACCAACGCAGTCTTTCTCGGTTCCGAGTCCCTTGGGACTCGCGACCGTGTCTTACTGTCTCAGATTTGAGACTTCCCTTTTCGTCGCCTCCTATGACTCGTAGGGTCACGATGGAGGAATTCGACCCAGCCTAATAAAACCTAATAGAAATCACTGTCTCTAGGGGTTCCATTACTGTGTTTCACGAATGCGTTTTGTCCGAAACCGTGTATCCATTCCCAAGCAGCGGCCTGATTTTTAATGTTTACAATGTTCTGCGTCCATGGAAACCATGTTTCGAAATTACTTGGTTTCCAGGACTCAGTCTCTCTGTGGCAACGTATTTGCCCACTGGTTTCCTACAAACGGCCCATATGCCACATTATCTAGAAATACATAAAAAGATAATCGTAAACATAATTGGTGATAAATAATCTGTTCCCAACCATAAGTTTACTTCCAGTTTTCGTAGTCTTCATTACCAACATGTGCCCGAAAAATTACGCAAGTGTGCCCCCCTCCCCAAAAGAAAATCTTGTAGTCATTTGACATCAGTTCTTGATGTTGGGGACAGAGACGGCCCCTGAAACTTAGGTCAATTTCTACCATTTGACAGGGCTGATATCCCGAGAAGATTTTGCTAGGTAGATTCGAATTTTTGATAATTTCCCCACCAAATTACTAAAAGAAAAACCAAAAAAAATCCCTGGCCTGTAGTCCGCAAGCAAACTATACCGACCGAGCGACCACAGCTTTTTGGCGAAGTTATTGCCAACTTTTGCGGATAGATGGTGTCACGTGGTCAGCGCAGCGGATCTCCACGGCCTGATGGGCTGCAAACGGAGGAACATATCTTCTGGAACTGTAAACTGTGCGAGGCCCAACGGGCAACAGTGATGGAAATTTTGTCTGAGAACAGCAAAGCGGAATACACAAAGTCAGTTACAGAGCTCCTAGGGCTAGAAGAAAAAAGATTTCTGCGTGGCGTCTGTTACTTCATAAACAACATTCCTATATTTATATAAAATAGATATGTAAGGAAATTAATTGTACTGATAATTAACAGCATACGCCAAGATTTAAGTTAAGATCTATATTAAGAAACCCCGGATTACCGCTATTGTAGAACAAGATGTTTACAAGACTATGCTACAGAAGGCCGGATGGGCATTGCCTAGGCCTTTTTTGTATTTACAATATTTTTTCTAGAATAAAAAATCCCCACGACCTTTAATCTCGGTTTTCTAGACCGGAGCCGCTATTTCCTTGAAATAGCTCCTCAATTATCCTCACGAGGCTGAGTGGACCCCGTTCTAGACCCACTACTCAGAAAATGTGGTAGCGCCGGGAATCGAATCCTGGACATCTGGATCTGCAGGCAGGAACTCTGACCACTAGACCACAGAAGACCACATGAAAATCACACGAATGTGTAAGTATGTATATAGAGCACCACGTAGATCGGTTGCTGGGTAATGACTCTATAAATAATGTCAGCTACTAGGTAACGACCGCGGAATAAACAAAGATACGGCAGCCGTTACTGAGTAACGGCTTCGCAAACACAAATGCTCGTATGGAAACGACTGACCTACGACAATGAGGAGAGGTGTTTTCTATGTGGTCCATGCCCAAGTGTTACAGGCAGGACAGATATAAATTTCAGTTGAGTTGGAATCAGTCAGAAGAATAGGAAGTTCTTAGATGTCCGCCAGCCTGGGAGTCAGTTGTGAATATTCGTCAGTCGGTAGGACATTAGCAGAGGACATTGTTAAGATCCCTTAGCAGGAAACGGCTAGTGAAGACATATAAGATTTTTTGTGCGCTGCAGTTACAGTGAACTTCAGAGTGTGTAAGGAGTGGGGCTGTTATAGTTACTTGTACGAGTAGTTGCCATCTGTATGTGATCAATAAAACAATTCGCCAACGCAAACCCCGTCTACGGTCACTCATGGAAGTGACAATATATAACATAAATTAATTATGAGTTGAGGCAGCTCAGTCATTACAGTGGCTGGCTGTGGTTTAGGGGTTGAAAATTAATTTCCTGGAAGAAGTAGGAATTTCTCGCCTCACCACCACGTCCAGCCCTGCCCAGAACCT
Organism: Cryptotermes secundus; assembly: GCF_002891405.2. NCBI lineage: Eukaryota > Metazoa > Arthropoda > Insecta > Blattodea > Kalotermitidae > Cryptotermes > Cryptotermes secundus. The sequence continues at coordinate 108,843 of NW_019720617.1, forward strand.
CACCCAGCCTCATATCCAGCGCTCACTTTAAGTCTATATGCCTATGGGTAAAGTAGCCAGAGCGTGAAGGCGACTACTTGTCTCCATTATTCCCAGAGATTATAACTTCTTGGAGCTTTACACCTTCTCCCCGCAGTAGTGTTCATGGCTTAATAAAGGACAGGGCTAACGTCTTATACGTATCTATATTCCAGTATGATCAAGGTGCAGTTTGAAAAAAAGAATGTCGTTTTAAGAAATGGAGTTTGTGTGCTTTACTTCTGACGCCACGATATGGTCCCCACAGCGGTGACACAGAATAATCTAATCCCCATTTTCCGAGTCCATGGTTGTGGTGGTGTTGGAGGGGTTTGGGGGTGGGGGGAATTAGCCGCCGGAATTAATTCCCCGCAGGACCGCAGCTGTGTGTATGTTGTTATGTAAAGTGTAAGCCTCGTGATACGCTCTTTTGTGGCGTGTAATTGAAATTCACTGACCTTTGACACGTATCTGAAGGCAAGAGACACTTCCGGCTAGGATTTATAAGGAGCGTTAGAAAAACAAAGACAATGTTGCTGCAACTTCATGTCATATTTTGTTTATCGGTAACGCACACGTAATGTATCCCAAAAGGAGAGTCGCGTTGGATTTATGACTTGCCCCCTTATATCAATTTAACCGACTATTACATGCTACAAGTATATTCAAAAGTGTGTATATAAATTTTAACTACATTTACACTGTCTTAAAATATTAGATTCTGGATGAAGTTAAAATAATGAGGAACGTGTATGGATATTGCATTAGATTAGTGGCCCTGTTGTGCTTATTACTTTAACGCATTCATTTTAGAAGAGGAAAATTTTAATCAACAATAATTATATGAATTTAAAAAGTCATTTGTAACAAGAAGTTCTGGGAAGGACCAATCTGCTAATTTACTTTGATACGACCACGTTCAGTACTTCTTCTATTCCTGGGTGTGTACTCGTTGCCGCGGGAACGTGTTATCTGAGCCGTTGTTTAGCAACGACAGGGAGGATACACATACACACACATGGACACACAAACAGCAACGTGATCTCGTAAGCCTACTTTTATTTTATCAATCTATGGAAAGTAGGCTAAGATTTATTTTATATTTCTGAACATGATCCAGCTTCTTCTTCTTATTTAAATCACACAACGTTTCGTAGCCCGGACTCTACCTTCGGCCTCAGGTAAATACCCACTCAGCTGGGCCCAATCAATAGAGTTAGTCCCTATTTCTGCAGATAGAGGCAGAATCCAACCTACGAAACGTTGTGTGTTTAAAATAAAAACAGGAAGATGGAGCATGTCCAGAAACACAGAAATATAGCATCGTCACGAACTATGAGATCTTAATTGAAAATTATGTTCTACGCGCTATTGAGGAGCCATTCTTGAGAAGTTAACAGTCGCTTAGCTGGATAAGAGATTGCTCGTCCATTATGTGAACAGAATGTTCATCACCGTGTCCACAAGAGCCGAAGGGTCAGCTAAAAGCAATTCACACCATCACGTGAGGGAAGCTGTAACCCCATGAAGCATAGTTTTCCTAGAGAATGGCAGTTGATCAGCTGCACAAGTTATGTAAGGAGGAAGTTCGTAACTTGAAATGTTTACCAAATGGGATTATGGTGATCAAACAAAGGAAGATGTGTTGCAATATGGCGCTGGTAGATATGTATCAACGTTTCGAACTTGTTGTCTCCATCTTCAGTGTAGACCCTAAAAGACTAAGTCAAGCGAGGATCGAACTTCACGGTTGAGAGTTTGATACTCCTGCTTTTTGTTCAGGAGGTCCCGGGTTTCAATATATAGCGGAAGACCACACAGAGAGCCACTAGCGCCTCCTCTCGCAACTTTCTCACTTCCTTCACCTTAAGTGTAACTTTCAGCTATGTGAACTGATGCAACTGAAAAGCGAAGGCTCAATCAACACGTGAACCTGTAACAGGAAGTAGAATATTCTTTCATTTCAAAACTTTCCGGCCGATTGCGTCTATGTGAATATTCACAGAAATCAGTAGATTAAGGCTTTATAAATGTACCTGTTACATGCAAAAGTGTTTCAGTATATGAAGTGATTGATGCGTTCACTAGCGACATTTAGATGTGTTGCCGTCCACAGTCAGGGCGTATACAGGCTATATTAAGCAGCGATTTAATTCGTAATTAATTTTACATTAAAAGATGCTTACGACTTTCACGCTGCTGTCTAAACATAAAAATTAGAAAATACAAAATTATAATTTTGCCTGTGGTACTGTATGGGTGTGAAACATGGTCTCTTGACATTAAGGGAGGAACATAGACTGAGGGTGTTTGAGAACAGGGTGTTGAGGAGAATATTTGGACCAAAGAGAGATGAAGTGACAGGAGGCTGGAGAAAACTGCATAATGAGGCACTTCACAACTTGTACTCTTCTCCAAGTATAATTAGAATGATCAAGTCAAGGAGGATGAGGAGGGCAGGACATGTATCACGAATGGGGGAGACGAGGAATGCGTATAGGATATTGGTGGAAAAGCCAGAAGGAAAGAGACCACTGGGAACACCAAGGCGTCGTTGGATGGACAATATTAAAATGGATCTTAGAGAGATAGGATGGGATAGTATGGATTGGATTGATCTGGTTTAGGATAGGGACCAGTGGAGGGCGCTTGTGAACACGGTAATGAACATTCGGGCTCCATAAAATGCTGGAAAATTCTTGAATAGCTGCAGAATTGGTGGCTCCTCAAGAAGGGCTAGCTTCATGAGTAAGTAGGTAGGTAACTAAGTAAGTACGACCTTCACAACCTACTCTCCTAACAAGAAAAACGAGACGTGAGCTTAAGTGCTAGAAAGTGGATAATAAGATACTGAGTGAATAAAGGGTTGTTAGATGTTTATTGCCTGCCCAGTAAAAAGGTGTTATATATGCGCGCTACACCCTCGTAATGTGGTTTGTTACTTGACTCGCTATGTTAGGTTGGTCCGTTTTCACCAGGGCATGGCGCGTCCTCAGGTTGCGGATGGAAGAGGCGGGCTCCAGATATGGGTGTAGCTGTAGATATACTGAATAAGCAGTCACGAACAGCAGACAAAGGGTGGTCCTCCAGCTTGGGGGATTGAGCGTGGAACTAACAACTCCTCACCGTAAAAAATAAACTTGTTACGTAATGTCACAAGGGCCTCGGACCTGGACGGCTTCTTTGGGTTGGAGAAAACTGCTTAATGAGACGCTTCATAGCCTGTACTCTTAACCAAATACAATTAGAATGAATAAGCCAAGGAGGATGAGATGGGCAGGATATGTAGCACGAATAGAGGCGAAGAGGAATGCATACAGCATATTGGTGAGAACGCCAGAAAGAAATAGACCACTAGGAAGAACAAGACGTAAGTGGGTGGATAATATTAAAATGGATCTTATACAGGATGAGGTGGTACGGACTGGATAGATCTGGCCATGGAGGGCTCTTGTGAACACGTAATGAGCTTTCGGGTACCATAAAATGCTAGAAAGTTTTCGAGTAGATACGTCTCAAGAAGGGCCCGGCTCGTCCTCCTTAACTTCATCATTCTACGTAGTTACACTTGGCGAAGAGCACAAGTTATGAAGCTCCTCACTATGCAGTTTCCTCCAACTCCTGCCCCACCCCCGCCACAGTCACTTCATCTCTCTTTGGTCCAAATATTCTTTTCAGCACCCTGTTGTCAAACACTCTCTGTCTATGTTCCTCCCTTAATGTCAGAGACCAAGTTTCACACCCATACAGAACCATAGGCAAAATTATAGTTTTGTATATTCTAATTTTTATGTCTTTGGACAACAGACATGAAGACTATAGGTTCTGGACTGAATGGTAGCAAGCATTACCCGAGTTCAATCGCCTCTTAATTTCCTCCTGATCCAGGTTTTTATTTGTTATCGTCGTTCCCAAATATCTGAACTGTGCCACATTTTCAAAACATCTGTCATCTATCGTTATGTCATGATTTTGCCCTGCATTTTGGTGACTAGTTAGAAACATATACTTAGTTTTCTCCGAGTTTACTTCTAGACTAATCTCCTTACTTGCCTCAATTAAAATTTGTGAGTTTTCCTTATTGTATGTCTATATTATCATCCAGTAGATTCACATCAGCAGCACAGACCATCAGCTGACATGTCCCGTTTAATTTCAGTCCCACCTGGTTTCCCTGGACCGTCCTAATGGCATATTCTAAAGCAAAGTTGAAAAGGAGTGGCGATAAAGCATCTCCTTGTCTTAGACCATTCTGGATAGGAAATTTATCAGGCAAATATTTACCTATACGAACTTTATTATACGTTTCGTTTATACACATTTTAATCGGCCTAACTAGCTTCATGGGTATCCCAAACTCTATTAGAATATTGTAAATAATTACCTCCTAACAGAATCATAGGCTTTCTTGAAGTCTATGAATAGCTGATGTACTGTCTCATCGTACTCCCATTTTTTCTCCAATATCGGACGAATGCAAAAGATCTGATCTGTAGTTGATCTGTTACGTCGAAATCCACACTGATGATCCCCAATAATTTCATCTATATATGGACTTAACCTTGAGAGAAGAATACTGGATAAAATTTTGTATGAAGTTGATAGTAGTGATATCCCCCGATAATTACTACAGTCAGTTTTATCACCCTTCTAGTGAACTGATAAAATAATAGATTCCTTCCACTGATCAGGCAATTTTTCTTTATTCCAAATAGAATTAATTAGCTTATGGATCTTAGAACGTAATATTTCACCTCTTGCTTGAATAGGTTCTGCCGGACACTGATCGCTACGGGGCGATTTATACCTTTTCAATTTTGCAATAAGAATTTAAAGTGTAGAATGTTTGGGTAATAATGAATAATGAATTGAAAGGACGTGGAAGGAAATATTCATGGGTTACTTTAAAGACGATCCCGGAATTTGCCTGGAGACCCGAGTAAAGCCACGAATACCCTGAATGAGGTTAGCCGGCGTCCTACCGGACGCCTCCGGAGAGCAAGATACGTGTAGAAGCATTGCAGCATGAGACAAGCCGAGCGGTCACACGTATATCTGTGTCTCGGTGTCCCTCTCTAGCCTCCTAGATGTCCTGCCTCTATCAGCCTTCTTGTTTTAAACGCTCTAGCAATGTTAGGTACCACAGTTTACGTATAGAAGTGTTGCCAACCAAATACCAAAAATAAATTCTCTTGCATGAAGCAGATTATATGAATCTCTGATTCGCTACGGACCAGTTCATGCAGGGGACGACAAGTGGTATTGTCTCCCTGAGCTTCCGCAGACACCCGTGCAGAATATAATACCACGAGGCACTCGACCGTCGTGCTAAGTCTACTTGGCGTAAAGCGGATTTGTGGAGGAAAATCAAAGAAGCCTGTTATGTTTTATATGAAAAAACAGCAACTGTTTTCGCGTTGGTTTTTTATTACATTACAGAATCTTACATATGAACACACAACTGAGCGGTAGGGCCTATCTCTTGCCATGCGTAATGAATCCAAATCCTATGATGTTCTTAGTAGAACCATCTCTTTTTACTGTGGGGCTACTGTTATCTTTTTAAGTGTGAAATTAATATATAATTGGACTACTATAATCGTCTTTAGTTTCTGAGCTTCACAGTGTTTGCGTATTGTGTCATGATATTTTTTTATTCGATTCTTGCTCTAAGCTATATTGAAATATAGCCCGTTCTTTTGAGGTTGTGTTAATCAACGGCATTTCCAGAAAAAAGTGCGTCGATGAAAGTGTAACACTATGAACCTAAAACTAACAACTTTATACATTAAACGACATTGAAAGTATTTCATTATTAAAACATTTATATATCTTGCCACCAAATCAGTGCCAAAGAATAATGATGATGCAAAGGTGTGTGGGGACAGCAAAGGAAGAACACAAAAGACACTTGTAGTCTAGACACAAAACAGAACATCACCATGGAATGTACAAGCACGTAGATGGGATTACATATCAACTAAAAAGAACACCGTAGCTTTAGTCCACAAGCGAACTATACCGACCGAGCGACCGCCGCTTGTCGGCGAAGTTAGTATCAATTTTAGGGATAGAGGGTGTCGCGTGGTCAGCGCAACGGATTGCCAGGGCTGATAATTTCGATTTTCTGAAACGGAGACGCTACTTTTCCATTCACGTAGCTCCTCAATTATCCTCACGAGGCTGAGTGGACCCTGTTCCAGACCCAATACTTCTCAGAAAATCTGGTAGCGACAAAAATCGAACCCGGAACCTCTGGATCTGTAGCCAGGAACTCTGACCACTAGACCACAGAGGCTGTCCTACATATCAACTATTATTATTAAAGGTAAAAGTAAAGCTATCCCTGTAACAGGCCGTGGAGGTACATAGAGCTGTGAGAGGTTGAGGATTCCACATTTTCTAGACATTCGGCTCATAGATGGCGGTGAGGTTTCAGCCTTATGCGCCAGCCGCCTTTTATCCCCAGGAATATTCCTTGTACTCATATCTATTAGAGGCTGAGTCGACCCCAGGGTCATAGTGCGGCTGGAAGAATTAGGTTAATTGAAAAACTCCACCTCATCGGGATTCGATACCGCGACCTTACCTTCCGTCTTGTAGTATAGGGCTTAGACCAACTATTATTATTATTATTATGGTTGTACAGCCCTCTGTCGACCTTGGCCGCTCTTTCAGTTCCTTGATCCTTTACATAGTCGGTATGGTTCCTTTTGGCGGGGGATCAGCTCTTCTCAAAGCCTCTATATACACACAGTGCAACAAAAACACAGAATAGACGCACACAATACAGACATCCATGACTTGAGTGGGATTAGAACCCACGATCCCAGCGTTCCAGCGCACGAAGACATTTTACACCTTAGACCGCTCTGCCAAATATTAGAACCACAAAAATGGTAAAACAGCAGTTTTCATCAACAATTTCCAACACCTGAAGATGAACAATGTCGGTCGAAACATGTAGTTTAATGTGCAGTAGATTTTAAATAAGGTTTGAAATGACGCATTTTGTGTATGTAAGAAACTTTTAAATAAGTTTCAGGAGGACGCGATGCACATGAGACGATGAGCCAGTGACATCTGTCGAGTAAGAAAGGGCAGAGAGTGGGAGTTTAACTGACGGCTGCCACGTTGAACTCGATGCTGAGGAGAATGTTTGGATCCGAAAGGCAGATATGACACGAGCCTAGAGAAATTCATATGTAAGGGGGAGGTGACAAGTACAGGCAAATTTCGAAGGCAAGAGACTACTTAATGTCGTAGAGTGATTGTAAGAATATTATTAAAATGAATTTTAAAAACTAGAATGTAAATGTGTAGACTGGATGTATCACGGTCAAAATATGACCTAGTGTTGGGATAGTTGTGAACAGGGAAATGAATTATCGAGTTCAATGAATGGAGTGAAAATGTTTGACTACGTAAGTGACCTGAACATTTTCGCTCCAATGTGTTAATTATTCTACGATAAGAGAAATTTATGGTAAACATGAGGTGCTAAAACTGAAAAATAAGGAAACACATGAGAATGATTTTAGATAGTACGGACAGGGCACTGGAAAGTACGATTAGAGAAATCGTTAGCGAAAGAAATGTTAAGAATGAACAGGAATAAGAGCCTCAGTTTCTGTTTTGGTTTGTATGACTTGAACAAGCATGCCAGAGCAACATGGCTATGAGCTACACACTTCTGTTGGCTCGAGGAATAAATATAGTGAAGGTGCCCCAACTTTTTTGTCATGTGCAAACAAACAGAAGGAAAAAAGCAAGTTTAACAAAAAGTATTGAATGTCAGAATGAAATTGATAAGTTATTCAGCTCGCCAGATAGACGCTATGACAGGCTTCATAACTTTAGGAGCTGCATCAAGAGTTGGTCTCCCGGCGTCGGGTGTCGCTTGCGTCTCTACCCCGCTGTTTATGTCACAGGAGATATTCCGCGCCATTGGGCACGAAACCGCGAAATCCACAGTCGATGGTATGTTAAAAGTAGGATCCTACACGAGTGAGTTCCCTGGCAGAATACTGAACATGTTCACAAGATGGTGGCGAAGGGACGAGTGAAAACTGTTTGTCTTCCAAGAGGATTTGGCTATTGCCTACGCAGCCATTCTGCGCACGGCGGGCCCCGGAAATGTTTATGTGAAAAATCTCATAACCTCTTAAAGTAGATTGAAATTGAATGGATGGACTGATAGATGGACGGACGGAGAGAGTGATGCATCAGTGAATTGGCAATGGATGGATGAAGGAACTTATGGATGGAAGGACAGAGGGATGTATGGAAGTGCGGATGAATGAAGGAACTTATGGATTGAATAATGGATGAAGGAACTTACGGATGGAAGGAGAGAAGGATGCATGGAGGTGCGGTTGAATAAAGGAACTTACGGATGGAAGGAGAGAAGGATGCATGGAGGTGCGGATGAATAAAGGAACTTATGGATTGAATGACGGATGAAGGAACTTGAAGATGGAAGGACAGATGGCTGCATGGATGTGCGGATGAATAAAAGAACTTATGGATGGAAGGACAGGTGGCTGCATGGATGTGCGGATGAATAAAGGAACTTATGGATTGAATGACGGATGAAGTAACTTGAAGATGGAAGGACAGATGGATGGATGAATGAATTTGTGGATGAGTTAAAAGAATGATGAATAGAATGACGGATATATGAATGAGATTACAGACGAATGAACAGATGGGTGAATGGGCGGACATATAAATGAATTAATGAGCATACGAATGGTTGGGCAAAAGGGAGAGTGAAATGACGGATGTGTAGATAGATGGACGAATGAAGGAATAGCTCGATGAACTATCAAAAGGCTCAACTGCTGGCGCCCGCTCGAAATTTTTGAACGCTTGGAATATGAAATTGAATAATTCATTTTAGGGAGAGGAAGAGGAAGTTCCGTCTGAGTTAGAATTTCTCGATGTGAGTGCCGTTGGTAGTCTGCACAAATCCAAAATGTCCCGGTACGTCGACGCATGCCCACAGTGCTGAGATTCTCTCTCGTACGAATTTTTTATTAGTATACCCTTCTTTCTTCAAATAACCCAAAATGAGGAGCCTGATTACGTGAGTTATGCATGCTCGGAGGCCAAGGACTTGGTGTACTTGTTTCTGTGCACAGACTAGCATTCAGAGCACGCTGTATCTGAGACGCGACCCCGTCTTGTGAAGCAATTGCAATTGTCTTTCCATTTACAGTGACATCAATTTGTGGGAAATAAACTAAAACTTGATTATTGTCGTCCGCCTCACAACAAACCCAGCGATAAGGTACTAATTTCTAAAACTAGAAAATTCCTTGCAGTCAGCGCAGTCCTGTCGAAACCGCAATCAAAGAAAAGGAAATTGGAACGGAAGTAAAATATAAACGTTTACTTCTTGCGCAATTTATTTTAAAATATGTCAGTTTTGAGGTTTTCACGGCGATGACTATGAAGAAAGTCGTCTTCTGGGTTTAGGCGCCGTGTATGCTTCGTTTTGGCCGACGTTTCGGAGGAACGTATCGCCTCCAGCTACTGCTCTCTGCATTCCAAGCCATTCAACTGCTCTGAAGATGGAGACGATACGTTCCTCCGAAACGTCGGCCAAAACGAAGAATACACGGCGCCTAAACCCAGAAGACGACTCTCTTCATATTTTAAAATAGTTCATTATTTCATTCTTCTTGATATAATTTCAATATTTTTAGAGATCTGTACTTTCAACTCAGATCAAATAAGATGAGGATGTCGGGATATGTAGCACGCATACAAAGATTGGTGTTTGGATGTGAATTGGATTCATGTAGATAAGGGCCTCTGGCTCTTATGAACAGGGTAAAGAACCTACTGTTTATATGGAATAAAAAGAGTGACTTGACCAGCTACGCAACTATTAGCTCCTTAATAACGACTGTTCTCGGTGTACTTACTACAATAATTTAACGTCCAACTAGCCTACTAATCAAATTTTAAGGTGATTATTAATTTGATGGAATAAAATTAGATTCTTAATGACAGATAATTGTGCAACTTCATATATAAACCCAATATTTCTATGTGACGCTAAAGAATGCCAGAGGTTATACGTGTTGCCTTCGAGAAGAATTGAAACTCAGATTTTTTTCGAGTATAGTTTATTGTTACATGAAGACCGTATGCGCGGCACATCGGCCGTGTTTTCATGATCGGCAATATTTACGCAGCAAAGTTAGCTTCCGCGAGGGCTACAATCGTACGACGTGAGTCTGTCCAGAAGGCTCACCTGCACACACGATATATAGTCATGATCATACTCCCTAGATATTCATGTATAACACCATAAGTAAACAAATACCACAAATATGGCTCATTTCTAATCAAGTTGGTTTAAAAAAATTAGTCACTGACGTGAATATTTGCGGAACCCGTTTACTGTATCTGATACACAATTTGACTAAGTACTCCGTCTTCTGGGACATAACACCATGTAATCCGTTGATAGCCAACCGACGTTTCGGAGGAAAATATCGTTTGCATCTTCAGGCTCGAAGAACACGACAAGCAAGGAACAGTCACGAAGTAAGCAGCAGACAGACAAAATCATGGAAATGTTATGAACTTTTCTGAGGCGATTACAATAGGTTCAAGCTGAGACGGAGAGAATTGTGACTGCACAATGATAGTTTCAACATGCTCAGAAATTGCAAGGTGAAAAACAATAGAAAAATGCTGGAATGACGAGAGTTACAACAGCTTCGACGACAAGAACGCAAGAAGCAGAACAAGACTAGGAAAGGAAGAGAAGTGTTGAGACAACAACAAACTCCGTGGACTTTAGTCCGCAAACGAACTATACCGACCGAGCGACCGCCGCTCTTCGGCGAAGTTAGTGCCAAATTTGAGGATAGAGGGTGTCGCGTGGTCAGCGCAACGGATTCCCACAGCCGTTATTCTCGGGTTTCTAGACTGGTGAGGCAGCAACAATATTTCAGAAAAAAAAAACAATTATGGTCATATAAGAACAACATAAAAGAAAAATAACATATTTTGAAGAAAATTAACGAGAAAATAAATGCAGAAAGTGATAAAAAGAAGAACAAGAAGGGAGTGGAATAGGATCACGAACAAAAGATCAGAGCCAAAAAACAAAAGCCGTTTTTGCAATGCGCTTATTTGTTTGTAGGGCCAAGATAATAGAGCCTGTATATCTGTTGTGAACTCTGTGAAGTGCTCCACTTTTGAGTAGATGGGACCACACCACTTGCCTTGTATAACAAGCTCTGGTACGGCCGAGGGACGATATTTATCAGTCATTTAGACAAACCACGCTCTCACCCTCTCCGAATAGAAATATTCAATGTGCACAGTTTTGAAACAATACGTCAGTCGCGTCGCGTTATGCCTCTGTTATATCACCGGGACAGCCAGACCTGCGCGCCATCAGCCACAGGACGGGAAGTAAATTATTAATATATCTACGTGCATTCGTTACATGTCCGAATTTCAATTAACTCTGTCGGCATATCAGTAATCTTAGCTAACTTCATATAGCACAGCATTCCTGAGAAGCTAATGGTCGCTCAGCGACTAAAACAAATCGCTGTCTCTTATCGAAATCCAAGTTTCATTACGTACTGAGTACAGCATGACATTGGCCATCATCCAGAGAGAGATTAGTTCAGCCCACAACACCATACAACTCATTAAATATTAATTTTAGTGATTTAATTCTATCTAGAGTACGAACAGTTTTTCCAAATAATTTTCTCCTTTTGGTTTTCTGACCAAAATACATCACTCGCCTATCCCATGTGTGCTATATGCCCTGCCCATCTCTTAAATTTTTAATTCATCGTAATTTTACTGTATCAAGAGCGCATATTGTAAAGCTCTCGTTATGTAGTCTTCTCCAGNCTACATGTTTCGGCAGTATGCTGCCATCTTCAGGTGTATCGATCCGTCAACCATTTCACTGCTTGCCTTTATACGTCCATTTACAAATAATATTAAATGTGTATACGTCCTTATATAATAATAAAGTTTATGTATTTAAAACTTGTTAAAACCTATTGTCTCATACGTCATATGTTTAAATTCGTGTGTATTATTGATCATCCACATGGGGGTCGTTCTTCTTATGTTTCTAATGTTGTGTGTATATTGTGTCTTATGATGTGTTCTACTCTTGTGGCTGCGTGCGCTGTATCGTTGGAGGTGTGTCATCCAACGATACAACGATACACATTATGAATATGAATCAGTTCAACAGGACGCTAAAATACAACATACCGTATTTACGCATGTATAGGCCGCGTGCGTGTATAGGCGGCAGCACAATTTTCAGACAGAAATTATAGAAAAAATAATTTTCTTGGAATATTATTTCAGGAGTAGAACACCCTGTGTTACTAATTCTGAATATATTTTTTTTTAAATGAAGTGTGATTTCGAATATAAGCCGCACCCCAGTTTTCCTCTTGAATTTTTGGCAAAAAATGTGCGGCCTATACATGCGTAAATACGGTAGTTGTACTGTCACGTGTAGAGGGGTACGCGTGACTAATAACTGTGGATTTTAGATTTGATCGTTGAATTTATTGCATATTTCGATTACAATTACACTGGATTTCCACAGTTCAACGTCGAACTCCTTCGTGAGTACAAATCCCTCATTGTTCTCACTGTCCTCTCTGTCTGGGTTGGTTCTCGAACTTCTGCTTCTCTGATCTGCATTCAACTGTCGGAGTCTGTATTTACTCTCCTTGGTTATAGCCTCCGGAACTGTCCTCAGCTCTCAGCTCTGCTGATTCAGTCAGAGTCAAATTCGAATTGCGACTGACGGTCAGTCACTCGGTAAGTATTGGTGTAAAGCCCCATTTGAAGGTCATGACCACATATTTATTACTGTTTCACAGTTACGGTCTTGTTTTTATGGGGCGACCTCTCTGACGAGAGGATGGGTCTGTTTTTGTATATGCTGCTGGTCCTTGCCCTTGAGATTCGCGACCATATTTTACTGTCTCAGATTTGAGACTTCCTTTTTTTCGCCTCCTACGATTCTTAGGGTCACGGTGTAGATATTCGTCCCCGCCTCCACACGGATAAGCTCTGCTGACTGAGTCTTCTGTCGGCTGTTATCTTCGGTGATCGGACGGGTTAGAAGACAACTCGGAGGGTTCTGTTTCGGGTTTCCGATGTAACAGCATCCAGTTTACTGGCCACCTCTCCTGTCTCGGGAACATGCTTTCATTCCATCTCTAGCACATTGGTTGCCGCTGGAACAACGCTCATTGTGCAGTTGCCTGACGATAGACATCTCTTTTGTTTTCCGACTTCAATATTCCGGCTTTTAAGAGGCACGTCACAATACTTCTATATATTTTCATTTTTACGGTTTCAAATAGCAGTTGAGAAAACGAAATATTTTGAACTGAATAGTAGGAAGCATTTCCTGAATTTAATCTGCCATTAATATATTTGTGAATTCAACATTGATGTGCTACTGTCATTTCCAGACATTTGAAATTAATCATATTATGTAAGGGATTTATTACCTGTCTTCATATCATTTCCTGCATTCTCTTGACGAAACTTGAACACACGCCTGCTTTCTTCTGAGTTTACTTCTATATCTATCTCCTTATTAGTGTCTAAGACAGCTTCTGCTTTCATCTTTATTGTATTTATGTTTAATGTTAACAAATTTACATGTCAGTATAAATCAGTTGGCGATTTTTCCCATGTAATTACAATTATTTATAATTTTCTCAGACGTTCCTTTTCATATTGTCACGTGTTTTGGTCACGTATTTATGTTTCCGTGACTAATAATATCGAGTTCTGGATTGGATGATTGGATTTATTGACGCATTTTCCTACAGTCACTTTTAATTATAATCAATAGACAACACTTCGCAATTAATGACTGCCAAAGACTTGCTCCATTCCTTACTTGACTACGAGTGTCTTCTCATTTTCTGTGACTGACTTGGTTCTGATTTACGAATAGGTCACTTCTGAATTACGAACGACGAAGTTCGTCTTGGCGACAAGCACCTTGAGACTCACGATCAACATTTTTTTCGACTGAATACTTGCTTTCATAGTCCTTATGCAATATTATCTCTGACAAGAGGATGGATCTGTCGAATATATATAATTGTTCCTGGTCCTTGCCAGCACAGTCATTCTGGGGTCCGAGTCCCGCGGGACTCGTGACAATATTGTACTCTCTCAGAATCGAGACGCCCCGAACCTCGAGGCCCAGGTTCCCGTATTTAAATCCCCCAGTAACAGGATGGCCCTGTAGGCCGCACCATAGTTCAAGCGGTTAGTCGCTGGCTTTACACCGCAGCAGCCATGGTTCGATGCCGGGTGGGGTCAAGAGGGATTTCTGGTGGACAAAGTGGTGCTGGGGCAGGTTTTCTCCGAGTACTTCGGTTTCCCCTGCCAATCTTCATTCCACCAATTGCTCCACAATCACCCTCACCTGTCATCTTGGGCTGGTACAATAGGCCAGAAGTGGCCGCAGTACAAGGGACTTAGTCTCACCCATCTAGCAATAAAAAAAAAATAAAAAACAAGATGGCCCAGTTATACCCCCAGGCACTGGGTTCCGTTTTCGTCATCTCCTACGACTCGCAGGGCTACGGTGGAGGTATAGGACGCCTCCTCCACACGGGAGGAAATGACTGAATGCGAGTCAAGTCGAGTCGAATCTTATATTATGACCGATGGTCAGTCGACCAGTCTGTCTTGGAACAACGCACCCATATGGGGCTAACGACCACATTTTTATTACTGTCAGACAGTCGCGGGTTTGTTGATGTGGAGCGCGCTCTCTGACGAGAGGACAGGTCTGTCGTTTAAAATTGCTGCTGGCCCTCGCCAGCGCAGTCACTCTCTGGTCCGAGTCCCGTGGGACTCGCGACAATATTTTACTATCTCAGATTCGAGACTTCCCTTTCTGTCGCCTCCTACAACTCGAAGGGCTACGGTGGAGGTATTCGACCCCGCCTCCACACGGGATGAATGAATGCGTTCTTATGTGTCCCCTCTTTATAATTCCAGAGAGGACCGAATATAAGTCACCACTTCCAGCAGTTCCTCTGTTATTGTGTACTTATTCGTCGATGCAGGAAGGTGTCTGGCGACCCGTTAACCAGAAATGGATCTCCTTCCACTGTTGAGAGCGTAACCTCTAAAAATTTTTACTGATCCGTTGCCTGGCAATGTCCATATGCTTCACAATATATTTTGAAACAATGTTGAGAGGCAAAGATGATAAAGCGCCTTAATGTTTCAGATTATTCCGAATAGCAAAACCATCAGTCAACTATTTAGATATACGTACGTTGTTCTAGATTTCATTTGCACAACCTGCAGTCAGTTCATCTAGCTTCATTGTCATAACGAATTCAAAGAGAATGTTGTAAAATAATTCTCTCCTAACCATATCAATCTCTCTTGCTGCGCTACCTTGTTTTGGTATTATTTTTTGTTCCACATCGAGCATTACTCTAATGCATTCATGCTGCACAGGCCATGAAGAAAGTGCTCAGTATTTCAATATCTGTAATTTTGTATTTAATTCTTCTTGCTGATTATCTGACGATGTTGTCAGTGTCGAGAAAATGTAGCGTAGAATGATGACTGAAGAACTGGAAAGGATCTGGAAGGAAGTGGTCTTGATTTAATCAACTTCTCAGCCAGGATTTCTTTTTCTGTCGAATATTCGCGTTTTGTCAATGCAAATTCTACTTTAATAGTCCCACATCTTACACTGTATAGACTGTCTCCATTCATTTTGTCCTGGTTCTGTAAGAGTTGCTATTTCGCTTGCTTCGTTTGTTATAATAATTTTTAACGTTCTTTGTCAGACCACGGCTTATGCTGCTTTAATTCTCTATAACATAGGCTGTCTTTTGCTGAAGTTCTGATTTCGTCTCTTGTACCTTCCTAAGCTTTAATGATGTCCACTTTGTTGTCTAAATTTCCAAAGCTACAAACCTGCCTCACATTTTACTTGATGCAGTTCCACATGCTTTGGCTGCTTGAGACTAAAATTATCCATACGAAATATTCCTTTCTTACTTATTTACTGAGAGTACATCCTTAATTTTTGCAACGACCAGGCAGTAGTCAGTATCACAGTCAGTTCCTCTGAAAAATCGATACAGAGCTATTCTTGAATGCTCTCTACTCTTTAGACCTGATGGGTCTGACTGCATTTCTTCGAATGCGACACTCAGCTTCCAAGACAATATTAAAAATGAAATTTTGTGACGTTGTGAAATGGATTTAATTCGCTCAGTATGGTCTATAACAGGCATGTCCAACTTCAAACAGGTTGTGATCGACTTTTTAGTGTCAAAACTGCCCGTGATCTACCATCCTTTCCTATCGTTGTATCCCGCTTTAAGCAAAAATATTGGTAAAAATAACACGACACATAACGTTCGTTGTAAAAGCAACATACATTGAAAATACAGACTTACCTTGTTCGTTAAGAACAGAGAAATAGGAATGACTAATACGTATTTTCCCTTCACAATCTGAATATAATCATACGTGTTATATTACAAGTGAATTTACATGCTTGTCACGTATAATTTCCTTATAGGCCTATGAGATCGACCAAAAATCGTCCCGCGATCGACGCGCTGGACATGCCTGGTCTATAATATCGGATATGTTTTCATGAGACGGCAATAAATATTTAAGTTCCATAACAGATGGATTGCTGTGCATACTTGACAAATTCTCTGCAGTGTACGAGAAATTGCTTTACAACTGGTTTCCTTTTACTGATTTTATATTTGTACAGCCAGAATTTCACTACTTTATTTGTCTTGACGAGGAGCCGGAATAGCTCAGTCGTTATAACTACGGGCTGAACGACCAAGGAATCGGAGTTCGAATTCCGGTAGGCTCAAGAACAGCTTCCAGACCGAATTTGGGGCTCACCCAGCCTCCTATCTAATGGGTACCGGGGGCTCTTTCCCCGGGAGTAAAGCGGTTGGGGCGTGAAGCTGACCACTCACCTTCAACTAGTGCCGAAGTCAAGAAAATGTGGATCTATACATCCACTCCCCCATACACCTATATGTCGTAGTGCTTATTTAACTGAGTAGAGGAACAATTTTACCTTATTTATCTTACCTTACAGCATTTAAATGCCAGTTTGGGTAATTAATTATATTCACAAGAATTTCAGATGGTCCACTGTATAATATCTTCTTTCTCCGTTACCCTATTTCATATTCTTTTTGGAATTTGCTTCTTTTGGACCCATCATACTACGATATCTTTTGTTCCTATATAATCTATATGCTTCCCTTATTCTTGACTTTTGCCGTTATTACATTTTCCATGATCGATTCTGAAAGCTTGATTGGGTTTCTCTGAAGTCAAGAATAGGTTTTGCGCCAAAGTAAGGTGTTGGGACGTGCGGCCGGCCGGATGTGGCGTCATTATTCGATTTGCTCATCTCCCCATCATTCAGAGGCAGAGTAGAGAGCTCCTGGAAGCCACTTCCTCCAGCTTATTGGGCTTCAATCATACCATGAATTCAGTCTTTCAAGGTGCCTCTTTGAGGGAAATATCATCCATAATCGTTTGATCGAGAAGAAGGAAGAAAAAAGAAGAGCGACGAAAGAGGTCGAAAAGAAAATGTGTATTCTAAAAAAGATATGGATCATAAACTTTGTGACTTCTGTAGAAGCAGCGCATGAACATTTTATTTACGCTTGAAATACAGTGTAGTCCCGCTTGGGCAGAGAAGAATGGTATGAATGTATTGAAAGAGAGGATAATCAAGAAGTCGGCTAATCTGGAAGTACGTTTTTCTTGTGGAATAGAATAATAAAAATAAAAACTCCGTGGCCTGTAGTCCGCAAGAGAACTATACCGACAGAGCGACCGCCGCTTGTCGGCGAAGTTAATGCCGACTTTATCGGATAGAAGTTGTCGCGTGGACAGCGCAGCGAATCCCCACGGCTTTTAATCTCGGTTTTCTAGACCGGAGCCGCAATTTCCTTGAAATGGCTATTCAATTATCCTCCCGAGACTGAGTGGACCCCGTTCCAGACCCACTACTTCTCAGAAAATGTGGTAGCGCCGGAAATCAAACCCGGACCTCTGGATCTGTAGCCAGGAACTCTGACCACTAGACCACTAGACCACAGAGGCGGTCAATAATAATAACAACAATAATTCAATTTTTTATTATTTTATGACCAAGTCCACAGCCACAAGGCCAATTACAGAGACAGCACAGTGTAGATACAGGTAATTAAGTACATTATGGACACACACAACATAAAAACAAAGATAAATTACCGGCAACCATTGGAGGAAGAAACATATTAATACAGAAAAAGTAAACAAACAAAGATAAAGAGAGGTAACAAGAACATGATAACTAAAAACTACATAACACAGAATGTTAGGATTGTGAAAAAATAATATTGTAACAGGTACGCTAGGGAACAACTACATAAACACGTTCCCGCGAAGAAAAATTCTTGGTTAACAATAAGCAAAGGGTTGTCCATTCCTAGATAACGAGCAGTAAAGAAGTTTCGTCAAAATTAGAGGCCTTGTTTTCTGGGTGGGCCGTGTCGCGCCTGTATAACGAGATTCCAAGAAGGACCCTGCATGTAATAGGCGAAAGATTTATACGTACTGAAGGGAAGCCAGGAGAGAGCCCATGTGGAGGCGGGTTCGAATACCTCCATCGTGACCCTGCGAGAATTAGGAGGCGACGAAAATGGAAGTCTCAAATCTGAGACAGTAAAATATGGTCGTGAGTCGCAAAGGACTCGGCCCCGAGAATGACTGCGTTGGCAAGGGCCAATAGCATATACACAAGACAGACCCGTCTTCTCGTCAGAGAGGGCGCCCCACAAATCAAGACCGTAACTGTCAAACAGTAATAAATATTTAGTCATGAGCCCCAGATGGGGTTCGATACCAAAACTTACTGAACGACCGACCGTCAGTCGCAATGTGACTTTGACTTTGATTTTGATTTTGACTTTGACTGTGACTTTGTTTTGACTTTAACTTTGTCTTTGACTTTGACTTGAACCAGGCCAGTGACAGAGTTCAATTCTGAGTTCTCGGTGGACGATAACCAGGGAACTTCGTAGACGGCTAGAAGACTTCATAGTGATTTGAAATAAGTTTCTGCGTTGAGATCCGTTGCTAGGAGACTACTAGGGGAAACAGAGATTCTTAGTGTATAGTGAACTGTAAATTGTGGGAAACAAAAATAGCGCCGTATTTACATGCGATTAAGAGGACTTGTGCCGGTCACGGTAGCCGAGCGGTCTCAGACATGTACTGTCTTCGCTCGCTCAGAAGCCGGGATCGTGGGTTCGAATCCCACTCAGGGCATGGATGTTTGTGTGCGTTTTTCTGTGTTCGTCTACAGGTAGAGGCCTTGCGACGAGCCCAAGGAGTCCTACCGAATGTGTAAGCTCTCGAAAAATCGAAGTGAACGGAGTTCATGGAGGTAGGCCTAGGCCCACTGGGGCTGTAGTGCCAAGGAAAAAGAGGACTTGTAACGAAAGTGCTAATAAATCCAATCATCCTAACTATAACCCGCCATTTTCGTCGCGCGCACCACCTGCACGTGCCAACATTAACAATTTTAGGTTTGTGAAT